>NC_056731.1:332817544-333117544 GCF_019279795.1 Protopterus annectens
ATATATATATATAGATATACTGTATACATTTGTAATACTTCTAGAAAGAGCATAGATTATCTTTGCTAATTTATTAATTTTTCAATGAAAAACTACTTGCCTATTGCAAGTTCAACTGCTCAGCTATAGTACTTAGTTTCTCCTTAATCACAGAATGCTAAATACCAGCAACACAAGGCTGTTATCATTTGTGCTCTCTTGCAATGGAATTTATATCAAGTTGCACTCCCAGAGTAGTTACTGATGTTAATTTTTTAACCTGCAACATTTTCTGCAAAATGATCTTTCGCATTTCTATTATGAGTAGAACTTTAAGCTATATATGCTTCCAACATGGTATGTCTTTAAAGGTGAACTCTATGGTATCACTCATAAACTGATCATTGCTAAATATGCAGCTCCATCCATCAGGAGTGTTTCTTTCTCTTTTGCCACCTGAAAGAAGGTTAGAGTCCATTCATAACTGAATGAGACGTAGTTGTCTTCTGCTTAGTTCCAGTAAAACTGAGGTCATACACACACACACACACACACACACACACACACACACACACACACACACACACACACACACACACACACACACACAGAATGAGACATACACACACACACACACACACACACACACACACACACACACACACACACACACACACACACACACACACACACACACACACACACACACACACACACACACACACACACACACACGCACCCCACCTCAAACAGAATAAGTTATATAGAGCTGTACCATTTGTAGTGTATAAGCAGTTAGTTATATGTTCTTAGATTAAATGTCAACAGTCACTTCTGGGTCTTTATCTGTGAGGCAAATATACTGACAACCATGTCACAAACATGAATTGCTTATGATCAGACACCTGACCATAATCTTCTACACAGGCTGTTAGATTAGATTACAAATTAAGGGTGGTATTCATAGTCGCATTTGCTCACACGTGCATGACGGTTTAGGTCTTTAATTCCTATCTTTTATAGATAATTGCAGTAATATATATGTAATAAAATCAGTTAAAATACTGCATTTATTACTTTCTTCATACTTATAAGTACCTTCAACTAGTTGTTTTACTCTTATATTGAATAATAACAAAAATAAAAAAAAGTAATAAAGGACAAGATAATGAATATTATAGAGGAAAGTTTAAAGAATTTAACAAAGAAAATAGAAGTTATGGAAGGAAACACAACACTGAAAGATATGAAGAAGATGTATGTGAACCACAAACTTTTCAATATCAGCAGGAATGGGATGTGGGGCTACAGGAGGTAAGGAAATATCCACAAGGGTGGAGGAATCAAGGAAACAGGAACAAAAGGGAGGAATGGTAGGGAATATTGTTCAAGATGGAGTGAGACATACACTGTTAGGATATCACATTTACAATTTTGCAGGAGTTGAGCTGTCTAAGGAACATTTCTCTCTCTGTATGAAAGGTTTGAAATTTGTTCCAGCTAGACAGTTTGATTATACACAAACTATTATTGAATTAAAAATGCATTTAAGGAAGCTTAATTTAGCATATATGTTTGAAGGACAAAAAATATTTAATAAAGAGAAGCTAAAGTATGAACCCAAGAATAAGAGTGTTTTTAACCCACCTCTAGATCCAATTTTATTTAGTTTGGAAAAAGCAATAATAGAAGATATATATAAACTTAAAGGTAGAGAACAAAACATTTTTAAAAATAAAAATTTGAGTAAAGAAGAAAATGAAATATTAAAATGTTTGAGAGAGGACAAGAGTATTAGAGTGATGCGTCCTGATAAAGGAGGTGGTATGGTGTTCTACGACAGCTTAGAATATTCCCACAAAATATTTGAAATGTTAAATGATTCATTGACTTATATGTCAGCTTCCTTAAATGAGATCAATATTAGTAATCAAAAAATAGATTTCTATTTAGAAGAATATATACTGGAGGAAAGAATTTCAGATGATTTATACAATTTTTTAAAAGTTAAGAAACCCCTAGTGGCTACAATGTTTGGAATACCTAAGACACATAAAGGACTAGAAAACTTGAAATTTAGACCTATTGTGTCAGGCCGAGGGTCCAAAACATACCCCTTTGGGATGCTGATAGATAAATGGTTAAAAAATCAAGTTATTAATTCAGACCATATGATTAGGGACTCTTGGGATTTTTTAAGTAGAATAAACAAAGATTTGTGGGATAAAGATATAGTTTTCATTACTATTGATATAATAGATTTATATACATCTATTCCAAAAAAAGAAGGTCTGGAATGGTTTTCAAACAAGCACACAAAACTTATAAGTAATAAAATTGAATTAATTATGGAATTTATGGAGATTGTTTTAGACCATAATTTCATATTTTTTGAAGGAGAATATTTCAGGCAACACAAAGGGGTGGCTATGGGGGTGTCTTGTGCCCCCATTTATACAAACCTTGTGTTTTTGGACTGGGAACATAATGTTGTGTTTAAAAGTGATTTTTTTCAATATATGAAATTATATGTTAGATTCTTGGATGATATCTTTATTTTGTGGAAAGGTCCAAAGACTAAGATTCAAGAAATGATTAAGTATTTTAATGACAGTACAGAATTTTTAAGATTCACCTATGAATATAAAGAGAATGGTACAAACTATCTAGATGTAAATATTCAAAAGGAAAATGGGTCATTTAAATCTAAGGTTTATAGAAATCCACATTTTAGTAACTCATACCTACATTATTTGAGTAATCACCCAACAAAACAAAAAAATAGTATTTTGAAAGGCCAGCTCATTAGGATAGCAAGACTGACATCTAATGAGGAAGATATTGATGAAGAACTGGCAATAATAGCTAGATTATTTAAGGAAAGAGGGTATCCCACTAAAAACATTAATGACTATGTTAATTTTGTAAGGGACAAATGGGGAAAGAAATACAAACCCCTTTTAGGGAACCCACACAATATGGGTG
Source organism: Protopterus annectens (assembly GCF_019279795.1). NCBI lineage: Eukaryota > Metazoa > Chordata > Ceratodontiformes > Protopteridae > Protopterus > Protopterus annectens. Next base: position 332,820,509 of record NC_056731.1, read on the forward strand.
AAGAAACAAACAAAGGACCTGAAGACGATAAGGATTTTGAAAAATCTATGGTCATTCCTTTTGGAAATAAAACATATGAGGTGGAGAAAATTATGAAAGACAATTGGGTTATGTTGAGAAATAATTTGAAGCTATGGACTGTAGTGGGTAATAAACCAAATTTTGTTTATAAAGTTGGACCCAATCTGAAAAAATGTTTTGAAGGTGAATTTAAGAATAAAAATAATAACAAGTATGGCACTTCAAAATGTGGGCGTTGCTCCCAGTGTCAATATATTTACACTAGGGAGAGTATTACACTAAACAACATTCTAAGGACAGAAATAAAGTTTGAAAAAGGTAATTGTCAAACTATAGGTGTGATTTATTTGGCGCTGTGTAAAACCTGCCCTAGTTTTTATGTCGGTAAGACAGAAAGGCATTTAAAGGACAGGATTTATGAGCACACTTACCAAATACTTAATAAAAATCTAAACAATGCTTTATGTAAACATTCCACAAAACTGCTCTGGTTTTTTTAGGTTTTGAATTTGCCATCTTAGAGAAGGTTTTAAAGAACCCCAGAGGGGTTAATTATAGAAGCTACATAGAAGAGAGAGATCTAAGATGGCAAATTATGTTACAAGCAAGTCAACTCCCTGGGCTGAATGAAGTTATTTCCATTAAGCCCTTGTTATACAAAAAAGTGGAGTTAATGAAATAATGTTACATAGAAATATGTACATACACATTTATATAAAATGTCTAAGATATATTTATTTGTTTTTATAGTTATATTATTTTTAGGACTTTACATTTTGAATATATTTTGAATGCATTTTTATGAATTTTATATGTTAATAGGATGAGTCACCAGGTTTTAATGATTTAATGATGTAATCCACTATTTAAGGGAAAATTTTGGAGGGAAAAAGTTAGATTCTGATGAAATCCCTGCTTAAGTGGGAAGAAAGTGCTCAACCATCTGTTTTTAAGGATTTTACAATAAAGGAAATACTTCGAATCCAGTTTGCAGTAACAGTGCTTTGTTTCGAGTGTTATGTTACACATAAACAATTGTCATGGCTAAAACTTGAAAAACTTCTAGATTAAATGCAATAATGACTATAAAATTGCATCTATTATGGACCTTGTATATAGTTTTCATTTATTCATGTTTAAATGTTTGTTTATTTGTTAAAGTGCATTTTTCATGAAAATCCAATAAAACATTTATTAAAAAAAATAATTTTATCTGCTTAATTAAGACAGAAAAGACTTTAAGATGAGCAACTCAAAAATGGTACTCAGGATTTTTCTGTTAAAAAAGATATCCAGTCACTAATACCTAGCATTCATAATATAGTGATAAAAAAGATAAACTGGATACTAAAATAGAAAGATTTAAAGAAGAATTCAAAAATGCAATGGACTATTTAGAATATTGTATGAAACAGCAAAGTGTAGAAGTTAATAGCATATAAGGTTTTAAATGACCATGAAGGGAGAATAACTGAAGGTGTGTATCAAACTGAATTCCCTTTGGGACAAAATAACTGGCTTATAAATAAACCTGATTATTTAGAAAATAGATTGAGATGAAGCAATATCAGAATCTATGCCATATCTGAAAAATATGAGGAAGACAACATAAGAAACTTCTTAACAATATGTTTGTGTAAAATCTTGAACTTACCTGAACATTTATTTTTTAGAATATAAAGGGTTCCTAGATCTTTCATAACACCTTCAAAAAAGCAAAACTCACTTCCATGTTCAATAATAGTTAACTTTATGTTCAGCATGGAAAAAGGATCACATATTAAAATCCACCTGGTCTAACCTGCCTATTTAAATAGGTGAGTATCTAATCAGATTTGATAATAACTATTCCAGTAAAGCAATGAACAAAAGGAAAATATGCTTTCCACTGACTAAAAAAACTTAAAAATAATAATATTAAAGCTACTTTATTGTTTCCTGCAAAGATAAAAACAAGATAAAAAAAATGTTCTTCCTGAAGGAGTCAAAATTTTTGACACACTGGAAGAGGCATCTGCATTTCTAAAAAAAAAAAATAAAACTCTTAGCCACACTGAAGTAATGGATAGCAATACTTCATTCCTAAAGAGACAGAGTGAGCTGAATTGATGGAAAACTACTTCCAAAGTTAAAACAATTAAAAACAAGTGAATTTCATTTTCTGACTACATGAATTTTGTCTGTTGAAACAATACAGTTATTTTTTAATTGAAGGGTTGATTTAGCACTATAAGCTTCAAATAAAATTTAAGTATGCATATGTGCTTTAAACTTAAATATTTTGCATGATAAGGAATATAAATATTTAGTGTTATTATAGCTATAGTGAAAGACTTAAATAAATTTCATTTGAGCTAAACATTGCAAATGCATTCCTAAATGATAAGGATATATCTCTCTTAATTAGAATGGTATTAAGTTATAATATAGAGAATTGGAAACGTTAAACCTATATAAGATAATAATTTTATTTGTTTGCATTCAGTATGTGCATTATAGGGTTAAATGAAAGTCAGAGCTAAGCATAATGCTAATTAGTAGTGTTAAAGTGCTAGTGACTGTGTTTTGTTTGTTCTGTTATAACACATTCCTTTCATGAGTTGCATATGAAGCAGTTAGCACTTAAAAATGAGCTTGAGATGAAAAGCACACTTTAGTTATGTAAAACTATTTGGTTCTTACTTGGTTTGCTTACTGCCTGCTTCTTGAGCTGTTTTGATGAAAATTGGGGTCTTTGAATAGGTCAAAACTCAGCACTGATGTTTGTGAAAGCAGGAAGTGAATTAATTTTGGTTGTGACAATGAAAAAGAAGATTTTATATTTATCATACTAAGGGTGGTCTGCAAATTTTAGGTATAGTCATTTGTTCCTTTGAAACTAATTTAGAGCTTTTGTTAGAATTACTAAGCATGTATATATTAGCATATTAAATATATATATGCATTAACTTTCTTATTGCATAACAGTTGATAAGTCTAGGTTGCTTGTTGTCTTTAAAGTTTTACAAATTATTTCATATCTTCATGTCTCACTCTACTCTGCTTTTATATTTAAATATTTGAATATAACAGTGTTTAAATGATTGAGTAGTTTAGAAATATTTAATAGACAAGTATATTAACATCACATAGACATGTATTACATTAATTATCAGATTAGTCACTATTTGTGATTAATTGAAGTACATTTTAGTCTTTAAGTTATAATAAGAACATAATTTTAACTGGGAAAATATATAGTTAAACTGTTACTAATTTTAACTTAAATATAATATTATATAGATTATTTATAAGTTATGGCAGAGTTTGGCTAGTTGTTGAAGAACATATGTGTTTTGGTTGCTAAAATGTTAGTTTAGTAGTTTGTCTATTTGATAAGCAAATCATGAACTTTGATATTCTTTGATGGTTATGCTTTATTAGTAATAAGTATATAGTTGCAGGTTTTTTTTTTGTTGTTTTCATTGCTTAAGAGTTTTAGTAGTCTAGTGTATAGAAAGAAAGAATTCAAAATAATACAGAAAAGTAAGATAGTGGTAGGGATACAAATTAGAGTTTTACATAAATCAGTTGGTTCGATAGATGTATCATATTATTTCTTGGTAAACAAATCTGTCTCAAATGCAAAGTGTGGATAGCTTTAATCTACATCTGTTAATGTAAATGGATTAAATAATGACAACAAAAGGGAATCATTAATGAAGATTTAAAAATAAATAGCGGGGACATTATATTTTTACAAAATACTCACTTGGTAGATACAGTACCTAAATAATATAGCCTATGAAGTTTTATCATCTGCTTCTTTTAACAAAAAGGGGAGGAACTGCTATACTATGGAAAAAAAAACTACTGTAATGCTTAGGGTTGTAGAATGTATTAGTGATCCTAAAGGAATGTGCACATTTGTAGTAGTTATGTATAATAACAAACTTTATATATGCTAGCTAATTTAGTGGATCCCTGGAATAGTTGCAAGAGCAGCTAAGGATAATTTAAATTTATACAGAGTCACTAGAAGGTAATTTAATTTTAACTGGAGATTTTCACTCTATATTTAATATGGAAAATTCAAGTGAGCAGAAGAAAGCTAAAATCCTAGCATCAGCTAAAACACCAAATAAATGGAATACCAATAATGACTTAATTGATTTAGTAATAAATACAGAAAATAAGTCATTATTTTTCACCCATTATTTTATATGCATGAGGCACAAACTTGAGTTGACAGGATTTATGCTTCCATGGATCTATTTAATAAAGCTAATTATTTCAAAACTGCCCCTTGACCTCTAACTGATCATAATGCAATAATTATTAATATAAAATGGGTTTATGGAAATTTCAGATTATTTACATAGTTCCAGTATATATGATAAAATTAAAAGAATTTAAGAGTTACCTTTAGGAACAAATATGGGATTTTCTATCCTGAATGATAATGTTAATAAAGTCATATAATGGGATTCCTTAAAATGCATATCAAGGATAGAATGAGAAGATGGTCTAGTAATAAAATGAAAAAGTCAGACAAAGAGTTATTAGAAATAAAAGATGATACACATACACTGAGGTTTAAACATCCGACAGATAAATTATATAATAATAAAATTACTAAAAAACTAATTAAAATTTCAAGTGATTTTAGCATGTAAAGCAAAAGTAGCTGTAGAAAGATTAAAATTATAAAATTATTCAAAGACTGCAATAAATCTCCACAAATTAGCACATAGAAGTAAGATGTTACACAAAAACGCACACATCAATAACATTATAAATACTTATACTAATAAGCTTACTTCAGATATAGAGGAAATACTTTAAAAAATCCATGATGGATCTTAAAATAAAAATACCAATTTCAATGATTACAAAAGCGATAAGTATTTAAAGAAGAATATTATTAATAAACTTAATGATCAGCAAATTTCACTGATAAATACACCTATTACCCTAAATAAAGTTAAGGGTGGCTGTGGTGGTGCAGCGGTTAGTGCTGCCACCTCACAGCAAGAGGTTCTCTGGCTCGCTCCTCGACTGGGGTTCCTTCTCTGTGGAGTCTACATGTCCTCCCTGTGGTCACATGGGTATCCTCTGGGTGCTCCGGTTTCCTCCCACATCCCAAAGACATGTTGTAGGTAGATTGGACACTCTAAATCAAACAAACTGTTTAAAAACAAGCTGGTTAACCAGAAACGATGAGAGCAGGAAGCAGGTAAAACACTTTTTATTTGTAAGCGCTTTCGGCTCAGTATTACCGAGCCTTCATCAGACAAACAGTGATTCGAAGGCTCTCAGCCTTAATATACAATAATAATTAGTATCAATTAAATGATTGAATAAAATTTAAAAGGACATTTCAATAAATTTCTTTATACTAGTTCTCAACCCAAATTCTAATAATCTTGTGTTGAGAAACATAAAAATGTTGAAACATGTAAAAATCTTCTCTCAGAAAGTAAAAGAATTATTGTAATAAATTAAATGAAAATAAATTTACCCCCAATATGTATTGAATAATTAAAATACATTAATAATAAATTAAGTTATAGATGTTTTTTTTAAAGGTAAAATTGCATATTTCCAGGGTTAAATGATCTAAATATGGAATTATATAATTTTCATCTGTTAAATGTTTAGAATTACTGAGTGAAGTTTTCAGGATAATCAAGAGTAATAAAATAATTCCTTCCTCTTGACAATTTTCTGTAATTTCACCAATACCTAAACAAGGAAAGGATAAAAAAGTTAGTTTCATCATATAGACCTATTTGATTATTAAATGTAGATTATAAAATATTTACTTCCATTTTTGCCATCAGATTAAGAGTTCAGTAGATTAATTAATGAAGCTCAATCAGGATTTATAGTTAATAGATTAACTTATGACAATATTAAAAGGGGAATAACAATCTTAGATTTAGCAGATGGAGTGAACAAAAATGGCTCTAATTGCTTTAGATAATGAAAAAGCGTTTGATTCTGTGGATTGGAACTATTTATTCAAAACTTTGGAAACTTTTGCATTTGCTAACGATATGTAATACTGAATCTCTTCCTTTCTGTATATATATATTTTATATATGTTAAATAAATAAAAACATGTAAACATAAAAATTGTTACGGGGACAGCTTGTCTGTTTGGAGAGTGCTACTTTAAACTATTATGGTTTCCATACTTAAGTTGCACACTGTGAATTTTCTTGCAGCAGAAGCTGTACACAGAGATAAAAATGTTGCAACTGAATGGAAGATTTAACTTCCTTTCCATTCAGCCTTCATGAAACAAAACCTAATACTGTTACACATGGATGCAGTACATATTCTTTAGGGCAATAATTTGTCCTTTGATAATTTCATACTTGATAACTATAGGTATGTAGGGGTATTGTTTAAAAAATGTATGCAAAAGTAATTCAACTGGCCATTTCTCACTACTCTATATGCTGGTCATTCACTTGAGACTGCAACCTCCATGCTGCCTCCCCAACTTCCATTCTTACTAGGGTGGGGGGCTGACTGAGTTCAGCCATCTTGCACATGCAGTTGAACCTATGGATAAATTGACTGTTTTATGCAATTACTATACTAATAATTCTTTTCTGGCTTACACAAGCAACATCCTTTCAATACAAAAATGTCTGCATGTACTTCAACTACTAACTATGAGTTAACTAGAGCTAACTAACTAGCTTATGTGGCAATGCAAATTTTTGTTTGCATATAAATGTATACATTTATATACATGGAAAAAAAGTTGTAAGTGTCCGTATTCAGATGTACAGCTGTAATTTACATACATAGCTCTATACATATATATATATATATATATATATATATATATACACACACACACACACACACACACACACACATACACATATACACACACACACACACACACATATATATATATATATATATATATATATATACATACACATATCCAGAAAAAAAGGAGGTACCAGACCATGGCTAAAATGACCATAAATTTAGTTCATATAAAGATGAAAAACCTAGTTAGCGCTTTCACAGCCTAAATGCTGCTTCATCAGACATTACAAAAATCCAGCTGCCCTTACTTTTAAAACTAACTTCAGCCAATGCTTAAGCATTTCCAATTAAGTGCATAATAATACTTAAAGCAACATTTAAAATACTATATGTCTATCATAAATACATTTTAAAGATAACACAAATATATACATATATGCATATAGTAACAATTAAAAACACATTAACTAATACAAAACAAATTATTCACCTTCTGAGTGGTCTATTGGATAAGGGCTGGATAGATATTTTCTCATTTAAACCTCTACCCATAGTAGCCCGTATTCTTATTATCCATTCTAATTCCTTAGTTTCCACTAAGCTCCTAATAGCCCCTCCCCTACTACCTACAAACACTCTCTCAATGACCATGAACTTAAAAACATGTTGAATTCCCATTTCCATCACATGTTTTGCTAGGGCATTCATTTCTGCTTGCCTAGAAATATCATATAAATGTTCCCTTATATGGTCACAGAACCTACGAGTTGTCATTCCCACATAAGATGCATTGCATATGACACAGTATGCCAAATAAACAATATTCGTGGTATTGCAATTATTTGGCATACTGTGTTATGTCATATTTAATTCATTTTATGTGAGACCACTCAGAAGGTGAATAATTTGTTTTGTATTAGTTAATGTGTTTTTAATTGTTACCATATGCATATATGTGTATATATTTTTTTTTGTATTTTTATATATTTTTTGCATTGTTTAAGCACATGTGTTTTTAGGTAAAATGTATTATCTTTAAAATTTATTTATGATAGACATATATTTAAATGTTGCTTTAAGTATTATTATGCACTTAATTGGAAATGCTTAAGCATTGGCTGAAGTTAGCTCTAAAATAAGGGCAGTTGGATTTTTGTAATGTCTGATGAAGCAGCTTTTAGGCTGTGAAAGCGCTAACCAGGTTTTTCATCTTTACGTGAAATAAATTTATGGTCATTTTAGCTGTGGTCTGGTACTTCCTTTTTTTCTGGATATTGCTGCTAACTTGTGTGGAGGGTCCATTTACCTACACCAGTTGTGGTTTGTTTTTTGCTTATATATATATATATATATATATATATATATGTGTGTGTGTGTGTGTGTGTGTGTGTGTGTGTGTGTGTGTGTGTGTGTGTGTGTGTGTGTGCGTATAAATGCATATACATATTTCTTTACTCATATATATATATATATATATATATATATATATATATATATATATATATACATACATTTATAATTATACAGACAAGTATGTTATCATTTAAATTAAAGATACATATTTGCCGTTATACATATTTCTTCTAACAAATACCCACAGTTATGCAACATTCTTACACTTTATTTTTATTACAAAAAATTAAAAAAATAATTCTTACTTTAAGACAATGTTCTTCTTTCAACTAACTGGTCAATCCACTCAGCCAGGTGGTTGGGCGTACACTTCCATAGGTTATTTTTCTTGTGTGGGCAGTAGGGGCCAGGCAGGTGATCCCTGTCAGGGTTGACAGGTTCGTATCCAACTAATGCCAGATGTTAATATTTTCCATTTAGGCTCTCTGACACTCACCTGATTCTTATCCTGGTATAAGTGAATCAGAAGACAGAGCATTATCTTGGTCTCTTTATTAGACCAACTTGGAGCATGGCCTCATGCCTTTACAAGTTCTGCCATCATTCAAAGTACCAATACCAGAATAAAGAAAGTATTATCAGGGCTGTGATTCACAGGTTTAGAACTACTGGCTCTAGTGTGTGACATCACCTTATCCAAACCAAGTTAACCAACAAGGGTATTAGACCTGGCACTGTTATTATTAGCAAATTTGGTTTTAAGAAATAATGCTTTATCCCCTACATTTTTAAAGGAATATATTCAAAATTCATTTTTATGGTAGATAAAAGGCATTATTTAAACCATGAAGGTTTTTTATCTTACTTATAATTGCTTCTGCTATTATGGATTGGTGTTGCTAGCTTTTTGTAGTATTGCACCCAGATATCATTTATACATTTATCATGCAGTATAGCAACAATATTAATACTTCATTATTATTATTTTTTTAACAAGGTGCTTTTTGTAGAAATAAATATTCCTTTGTGAATACCAACTTTTAGTTAATCTTAAGTGCTTTGATGGGACAAGGTATGCCAGATGATGTTAGATGTACTGGGATTATACTTTATGGTTGTACAAACTAAGGATAAGGCATATGATGAGTTGTATAAAAGGTTGGACACTAAGGAGGGAGAAAAGGACCTGTACCAATTGGCTAGACAGAGGGATTGAGCTAGTAAAGATGTGCAGCAGGTAAGGGTGATAAAGGATAATGAGGGAAACATACTCACAAGCGAGGAGAGTGTGTTGAGCAGATGGAAAGAGTACTTTGAGGGGCTGATGAATGAAGAGAATGAGAGGGAGAGAAGGTTGGATGTTGTGAGGATAGTGAATCATGAAGTGCAGTGGATTAGCAAGGAGGAAGTAAGGATAGCTATGAAGAGGATGAAGAACAGAAAGGCTGTTGGTCCAGATGACATACCTGTGGAAGCATGGAGGTGTTTAGGTGAAATGGCAGTGGAGTTGTTAACTAGATTGTTTAATGAAATCTTGGAAAGTGAGAGGATGCCTGAGGAATGGAGAAAAAGTGTTTTGGTACCGATTTTTAAGAATAAGGGTGATGTGCAGAGCTGTAGTAACTACAGAGGGATTAAATTAATCAGTCACAGCATGAAGTTATGGGAAAGAGTAGTGGAAGCTAGGTTAAGAAGGGAGGTGATGATTAGTGATCAGCAGTATGGTTTCATGCCGGGAAAGAGCACTACAGATGCGATGTTTGCTTTGAGAGTGTTGATGGAGGAGTACAGAGGATGTCAGAAGGAGTTGCATTGTGTCTTTGTGGATTTAGAGACAGCATATGACAAGGTGCCTAGAGATGAGTTGTGGTATTGTATGAGGAAGTCGGGAGTGTCAGAGAAGTATGTAAGAGTGGGACAGGATATGTATGAGGGTAATGTGACAGTGGTGAGGTCTGTGGTGGGAGTGATAGATGCGTTTAAGGTGGAAGTGGGATTACATCAAGGTTCAGCTCTGAGCCCTTTCTTATTTGTAATGTGATAGACAGGTTGACAGACAAAATCAGACAGGAAACTCCGTGGACTATGATGTTTGCAGATGACATTGTGATCTGTAGTGAGAGCAGGGAACAGGTAGAGGAGACCCTGGAGAGGTGGAGATATGCTCTAGTGAGAAGAGGAATGAAGGTCAGCAGGATTAAGACAGAATATATGTGTGTGAATGAGAGGGAGGATAGAGGAATGGTGAGGATGCAGGGAGTAGAGGTGGCGAAGGTGGATGAGTTTAAATACTTGGGATCAACAGTTCAGAGTAACGGTGAGTGTGGAAGAGAGGTGAAGAAGAGAGTACAGGCAGGATGGAGTGGGTGGAGAAGAGTGTCTGGAGTGATTTGTGACAGAGTACCAGTAAGAGTGAAAGGGAAGGTCTACAAGAGGGTAGTGAGACCAGCTATGTTATATGGGCTGGAGACAATAGCATTGACAAAAAGGCAGGAGTCAGAGCTTGACGTGGCAGAGTTGAAGATGTTAAGATTTGCACTGGGTGTGACGAGGATGGACAGGATTAGGAATAAGTATATTAGAGGGTTAGCCCAGGTTGGATGGTTTGGAGACAAAGCCAGAGAGGCAAGATTATGTTGGTTTGGACATGTGCTGAGGAGGGATGCAGAGTATATTGGGAAAAAGTTGCTAAGGATGAAGCTGCCAGGTAACAGGAAAAGAGGAAGGCCTAAGATAAGGTTTATGGATGTGGTGAGAGAGGACATGCAGGTAGTTGCTGTGACAGAGCAAGATGCAGAGGACAGGAAGACATGGAAACAGTTAATCTGCTGTGGCAACCCCTGATGGGAGCAGCTGAAAGAAAAAGAAGAAAAAGAAGAAGAAACTCAGATGCATATAATTCCATTTTGCCTTTTCTAAACATGGTCTGTTTAAAGAATAATTGAGGTTATTTGCACATTTCATGTGGCATTCTGTGGTTTGCTGGGGACTGCTGCAGACTCTGTCACTATCTCCAGTATGTGCATGTGAACTGAGGCTATGTCCATGAGCATCAGAGGCCTGGTTACATGGATAAGTTACCTTATGCATTTGCATATTGCAGCAATTCATAGAGACACCTGAAAAGAGGCCTAATTTGCATAAAGACACGTAAAAGACTTTGAACTTAAGCAAATAAGTTGAACACCACAATATTACATTATGAGTCTTCAAATTAGGCATCAAATAGAATAGGAAATTACAGACTTTTTAAAGTAAGCAGAAATAATAGCAATATTGTAAATTAACACGAAACGTATTTGATTTCTGAGTTTAGTTAAATAAATATTTGCCTTACTGATATGATGGGCATATTAAAATACCTTAAGTAAATACTGTAAAGCTGTTACTTGAAAATGGAAATTCATTGCAGCAATAGTGGAAAAGATTGCTGATCACTAACAAAAATAATGTATTTTGGTGTAATTTAGCATTTGTGCACACACAGAAAATATGCAGTGTTTTAACTGTGTAGTATTAAAGTGGCAATCATGTTTTATTGTCTCAATACAGATGCGTCTTTACTGGGAGATTACTGAGAGATTTATGAGTGTTACTGCTTAATGAAAAATGACAGAATTATAAATACAAGAAAGTGGCAGGGGCTAGTGGATGAATGGCTCTGTTATAAAACTGCTTGTTTTGCTATTGTGAAAGTATTCATGATAGTGCAAACTTTACTTCAGCTCAGCCTTACTTGGCTGGACTGAATCCTTGCATGTGTATATAATTAAGTGGTTTGAGTCTAACATTTTCTCCTGAAGATAGCAGGCATGCTTTCATTGCTGTGTTGTTGGACTGATGATTATACCAAAAAATGTCGGGGTATGACTGCGGCATATTTTTTATGTGCAGTACTGATGAAAAACTCGGGATCAAGGCAGAGAAAGGACAACTTCATCCATGAGAAAAACACATCCTCATGGTGGTCCTTAGGACATGTGGCAAACATTTATTTGGAAAAGGGTCTCAAACAAGCTGAAAAGACAAAGGCCTGGAATCAAACTAATGGACATTAATGCTGTAGGGGGAAGGAACCGCACATTAACACAGTGCAAGAAGATAGCAAATTATTTGGTAGCATATGCAACACAGCCAAGGTGAGGCAAAATGCAATTTCTCACATCAGTACTGGGGAGGGGGGCTTCCAACACTTATCTATTTCATACTAGACGAGGATTACCTCCTCTCCATTGGTAGAGATAACTGTGACACAGAGGATGATGGAAATGGAATAATCAGAAGTGGAGTGGATGCCGGCTATTATGAACGTTGGCAGCAGCTACTCAGGAAGGTTGGTTTAAAAAGAGTAACATATATTAATATAGATAATTAAATTCTGAAAGGGAATGATTACATTAAACACATGACATTAACAGGTGACCCTTTCACTTCTGTACAGAATGACAATGCAGGTACTGTGCGCAGTAAGTGTCCCCCACACCTCCTTATTCAGCATGCAGTAGTGCATACTACTTCTTTATTGGTAATGTTTTCAAATATATTTTTTTACAGGATCAGCAGCAAAAACAAATAGTTTCACTATACCAATACATTTGGTGGATATCACCAGCAGAATGACTGTTGAAGAAGATGAAGATGATAAAAACATAGTTATGGCCACCTCCATTTGTATACTAGTCTGGACTCACCCGACTTACTAGACTCAAGTAGTAGTCAATCTTGGTAGGGGAAAAAGACGGGGTAATATCACAACAAGTGTTGGCAGATAAAACAAGACTACAAGTGCTTCTCTGGAAAGTACTGCAACTGGGGGTCAAGCACAACAGATTTCATACAGACCATGTCTGGGTTCATCTATACCAAGCATAACCTGTCATATGAGGTCCCAATGATGGTCTCTAAGAAATGTAAGATCAGGGTCTGAAGGATCACCTGCATCATGACGTGGTACCAACTCAACATCAGCCTCTCAAGATAGCCCCTCTTCAAAATCACTTGCACCATCCTCTAGCCTATCGTTAGGAGATGTGTATAACAAATTGGCCTTGACCTACAGCGATTCAAGTTTGACATTTGTGTTACTTAAAATCTGTCCTTTTCACACACGAACAGACGCACACACACACACACACACACACACACACACACACACACACACACACACACACACACACACATACACACACACACACACACACACACACACACACACACACACACACACACACACACACACACACACACACACACACCAATGTTTAACTTTGAATGGGAATAAGTTATTAAATAAAAGACAAAAGGGGGCTTAGCACACTTTTTAACTGTATGCATTTCATTCATGTATATGATGTCACCATTTAAAACCTCAAAGAACTGTAGAAATAAAGCTGTCATAACATAAGACTGCAGTCATTAACACCATTTATGCCCTATGCATTACCATTGTTATAGCTGGTAGTTACCTACAACTTACTAATAGTAATGCACAAGTATTCAGGGAAACAATAAGAAAATTAAAGAGTAAAATGTGTATCCTGCCATGCAGACAAATACTGCTGCCACTTCACCCTCACCTCTGCACAAATTATGATTTTTTTGTCTCTGAGGCCACAAATTTTTGTGTATGACAAAATGAAATAATCTGATTTGCAGTACCTTAACAGACAACATAGTTAAAACTGAGGAAACATTGTATAATATAAAACACAATATGATACATTTTCATTCTGTTGCAAGGTATGAACTCATGCTAATCAATGGAGTAACAGTTTTTACTTAATGTACCACTACAGGATATTTAGTACGTGCATACGTAGGTAAACCATCTCTGCAGAATGTATTGTGCAAAACAGTTAAAATGTGATTATTTTTTATATGATGTCTTATGACATCACTGAACAAGAGTACTTAGGCATGACTTTTACAAACAATAATATGAGTACCTGTTCTGAAATAAAAAAAAATATTTAGAAATGAGAAGGAATGTTTTATGAAAAATGGCAGTAAACCATGCACTGCACAGCATAGTGCTCATATATCACTGTATGCATCAATTATATTTTTTGCAAGAAAGGAAACGCTAACCTGACTGTCATGGTTCATAGTTCTAGACTACATGCAACCTATTTAACTGTACAGCCATATGCTGTGCATGAACTTGTTGCAAGTGATCCCTTATTACTGCTGCCAGCAGGTCACCATTAGCCATAGTGGGACTGGAACTGGTAGCTACGGTGACAGCATGAGTCATTTAACCATCAGACCAGCACATGTAGAATGCAGCATGCAGTAAACATCCTGAATGCAGTAGCTGGGTCATAAGAAAGGGAACCCCCAGACTCATTCAGCACCTTAAATGACTCTCCAGGAGACCAAAGACTCCCTTGATGACATCTCCTCTGCATCTTCAGTTGAGTTTCTCACTGGTGTCATGAGCCATGCTATCACTGGATGTCCGTCATCACCTGAAAGAAGGGAAAAAAAAGAGAGTGGGGGAGGGGATAAAACATTGAAAACTTACCTTAGCACTCTGCAACACATTTTACAAAGAATAAAATTAAATACATTTTTTTTAAAAAAAGATTAAATAAAAAAGGAAAAAAAAAATATTTTTCTACTTACCAACATAATGACCACTGGACATTCTATTATGCCAGATATGGGAATCGTGGGCACTGCCAGGATGCTGGGCACACATGCTAGTAATGTACCCCATTATATCACACATTACCTGGCAATTGATGGACTGGTAGTCCATGTGGCAATAAGGGTCCCATGGACATGAGTGCAATCTATCCCACAAAGTACCTCAGGGAAATGTGCCACCCCATAAAAGGCAGATATAGTTCAGGCTCGGTCCATACGTGACACTGGGAAATAGATGTACTGATCCACATGTACCAAGAGTACATCCAGGAACTGATGTAGTATCCTCAAGGTAGAATCTGTGAAATGTTCAGTGTGTCCCCAGTCTGTCTCTGGAAGGTACCTGTAGCAAGTGTAGTGAGGGTAATACATACTTTGTGTGTCCACAGGGATAGGAAGCCAAATATCCTGTAAATAGCCCTGTTGGGGACCACACATACTCACTACTGGGTTGATATAATGGTTAAGATGTTTACCTCACAGATACAAAGTACAAAGTTTGCTTCTCACCTTTAAAGTGAAAAATGGTTCAGCTTAAAATGGCCCACAAGGACAGCTAGCCTAGTTCTTACTCATGGACCTATGAAGTAAGACCCTTACTATACTCCTGTTCACTCTGATCCTATCAAGTACCTCCAGACTGCCAATATTATAGTGCATTATTCTCTGTCCATATCTCTGATTTCTTGGCTGATGAGTGCCACTGGAAGCAAGTGGTTTTGGCTTAGCCAGGACAAGCAGCTCACACAAGAAAATAGAAAGACTAGTGGTAAATGACAGCAGCATCATGGATTGCAAATAGATTAGCCAAGACTTTTATAATGAATCTGCGGATAGTGTGGGAAAGTGCAGAACTTTGACTATGAATTACAAGTAGTTGGAAAAAGGCCTGTTTACCGTATATTATTTTTATATCATTTCTCATTTACATCTCATTATTTCTGTATTTGTTTAAGCTTGTTCATGGCCATCAAGCATTAGTGTAAGTGGCCTGTATGAATCTTTGCTCTTCTGTGGAAAAACACGGAGAGAGCAGATAGGTTTACGTATTCACATTGTCACTATGAATACCACCCTAAGACTCCAAACTGGAATGTGTGACATATTCCACCTAGGAGTCTTAGTATGTCCAGCAAAGATTCCTGTTACCCTGCTCTGAGAGTAAGACCTTATCATTTAATTTCACAATGTTTAACAATCATGTATTAGAATAAATTACACTTTAGTTTTAATGATTTTAATATTTATTTATTGACATTTGGTTATCGGGAAAGTCTGCTTGAGTAGAAGCCTATTTTCAGCGGAGGCCCTAGGGCATACCTCTCAACCTCTTACAGTAAGAAATCTGGACAAAGTCATAAATAAAAGTGGGACAAAGGCCCAAAAAATAGGAACAATTTTTAAATATTGCTCTTACAAACTTAGAAAGTTGATAGAATAACAGGTTTTGCTTTAGCATGATTTTTTTGACGGGTATGAATTCAGAAACTCAAATGTCTGTCATTATTTTCTTACTTTATTCTTTATTAATTTGCCACTAATTTGCCAGAAAACAATAATTTTATGAAAAACAGACCAAAAATATGAGGCAAAAATCTGGACATTCTACGAAAATCTTTGCAGTTCAGAGGTATGGCCCAGGGAAAAAAGCTACAAATTCATACAAAACATTTTAAGAACATAATTATGCAATCTTCAAAAATAAAACAAAACCATCTGCAGTTTAAAGAATTATAACTAATTACACATAATATAAAAACAGTGGTTAAGAAACAATACAACGTATATGACAATCATTTAATAATTAGAGAAATTCTAGATAGTTTGTAAAGAAATTAAAGGTAAGTTAGTCTAACAAAAATAGGCTTATGGTATATTTAGAAAGAAAGTCAGGGAAAACAATTAGCAATAAAGTAAGTGGAAAGGGAGCAAAAAGGCATTTGTTGACATTTAGGGATATAGTTTCTCTTGGTTTTGAGCAAGAACAGAGCCAGATTTTAGTTAGGAAGTCTTTTAGAGTGGTTTTGAAAGATGGGAGGGAGGGTATAGACATGATGAATACAGGTAAAGCGTTCTAGGCTTTTGCAACCTTGTAGGAGTATAGTCAATGCACATCAGATTTGCTAGGTCTGTAGACAGACAGGAGGTTTTGGTTACTGGATGCAATGACCAACTGGGAACATAGTTGTGGAGAATGTTTTCAGTGCTGGACAGGCAGATGGATGTTGGATAATTTTATACGTGGTAAGAAGTTCTGTATATGTTAGTTGATCTAACAGTTCTAACCAATTTAGGCTTTTTCAGTGCTATAAAGTGGTGGGTTCTGAAGGGGCTATGTGCTGCAAATTTAGCAACTTTGTTATAGCATTCTTCGGATGGCTGTGGTGGTGCAGCGGTTAGTGTTGCCACCCGACAGCAAGAGGTTCTCCAGTTTGATCCTCGGCTGGGATGCCTTCTGTGCGGAGTCTGCCTGTGGTCACATGGGTTTTCTCTGGGTGCTCCAGTTTCCTCCCACATCCCAAAGACATGCTGTAGGTGGATTGGACACTCTAAATTGCTCCTAGGTGTGAGTGCATGTGTGTGTGTGTGTGTGTGTGTGTGTGCCTTCTGTGGAAGGTTGGGCGCCAGGTTGGCAACTCAACATCGTAAAACTCTACTGACAATCATGAGCGGACAGGTGATCCGCTGTGGCTACCCCTAACCGGGAAAAGCTAAAAGAAGAAGTTATAGCATTGTTCAGGTTTTAATTTTTGTGATGCCTGGAGGTTAGTAAGGATAGGATCACCATAAAGAAGAATGGGGAGGAGGTAATTAGGGGCAAGCATAGTTTTAGGTACGGCAATGAGAAGGTTTGGTTCTGTAAAGCATCCCTACTTTTTGATGAGTTTTTCTTATGGAATTTTGTATATGCAGGTCAAATGTTAGATTATCATCCACTATCACCTCTAATAGTTTGCTACAAGAATTGACTTCAATGGTTGTATTATCAAGAGAGAGGAACTTTAAATTTTGGGGTTTTTTTTCGTGAGAGGGGGATTTAGGGAAAAGGTAGTAGTTTGGTCTTTTTTGGGTTGAGCATGAGTTATGAGTTACAAAGCCATCTTTCAGTGGCTGTTAAAGCTTCCTCAATAATTTTTCGGAGGTGTACCATGTTGTCAAATGTGCAAATGAGAGTGGAATCATCTACTTATTGTATTAGAGTGGTCTGTTGGGTGGAAGTATAGAGGGTGTTGGTGAAAATGTTCAAGAGGAGGGGACCAAGGATAGAACCTTGTAGTATACCGGTGGTGACTGGGAGGTAAGGAGGGAATGTGGAGCGCCATTTTATTGATTGATACCTATTGCAGAGGTAGCTTTTGAACCACAGAAGGATGAGCTGAGACAGACCTAGTGAAGACAATTGAATTAGGAGTTTGCTGTGACAAACTGTGTTGAAAGATTTAGACAAGTCCAGAAATAAGGACGAGACTAGTTTCTATTATCTATTGCTTTATTGACAGTATCTATATTGGTTAGAATGGCAGTGCTAGTGCTATGGGAAGGATGGAAGCCATGTTGTGCAGGGGATAGGAGTTCTTTCAGGAGATAGTCTAACAATTGTTTTTTAATACATTTTCCAAGCATTTTGGTGAGGGGAGATACAATTGTTATAGGTCTAAAGTTATTAATGTCTGTTGAATTTCCTCCTTTGTGCATAGAGATAATGTGTGGCTTTTTCCAGAGAAAGGGAACGTGGGATTCCTGGATAAACCTATTTATAAGTATTGAGGCAGGATAGGCAATGCTATTGACTGCTATTTTTAGATACTCACTTGGAAGGTCATCAGCTGAAGAAGAGTAGGAGTTTTGTTTAAGAGTAGTTTTATATAGGATGTGAACACAGGTTTGAAAGTGAAAGTGGATGTGCTAATATGTGGCTGTTGGGCAAGGAAGGGATTAGATGTTGAGGAATCCTTAGTTAGAGATGCCTTACCATCTATAATATATGAGTTGAACTGTATTGCAGTATCAAGTGGTGAGTTGTCTGGAGAGGGGTTTGGGTTACATTTTTGGCCAGGATGTAAGATTTATTTAGTGGATGTCCAACATTTTTAGAATTGTGTTTAGTATTATTCTGAAAGCTATTAGAGTACATTTTTTGTCTTCATTTATTTGCTTTTTAGTCTGATTGCAAAGCATTCTGAAGTTTTCAAGATAGTAAAGTGTTTTATATTTTTGCACTTCTTTCCATGCCTTTTCTCTATCCTGCAATACCATTCTACTCTTTCTGGATAGCCACATTGTATTATTTGTATTCATTTTCTTCCATCTAGGTGGTACAAGGTTATTTAGGATATTTAGGAAGGTTGTATTGAATTCAATTAATTATGTGGGCATTTGAAAGACATGCGTAAATGGGCATGCCTTCGTTGAAGGTTGAACGTCGAGCTGGCACCTCGGCGATTGTGAAAATCTACTGCCAATCATTAGCAGACCGGAGTTCCACTGTGGCGACCCCTAACCGGGAAAAGCCGAAAGACAAACATTGTAGTAATAGACATTTCTGGGTTAAACTTAGAAAGGTTACATGCTATTTTATAAATACGCTGTTTAACTGGATATGTGAGATATCTAGTCATATAGATTGGGAGATGATCACTGAGAGAGTCTGACATTGTACCTGTGGTGGAGTATTTGCTGGGGTCTGATACTAGGATCCAGTCCAATAGACAATTTCATGTCTTGTTATAATGTGTGGGGCTGTTAATTAGTTGTGTGAAACCATATAAGTTCATGCGAGATGTAGGGGAGTTAGAGTTTATGTCCAACCAAATGGCATTCACATCACCTAGTAATATTATTTCTTGTGGAAATATTATGAATATCCAATGTAGGATATCTTCCAGTATAGCTGTATTGCCATGAGGAGGGATATAAAGGACAGTAATATATATTTATTTATAAAAATGCTTATTTTGAGGCAAGCAATAAGAAACTCTGCTGAACTAGATTTTGGTGTTGAATTGCTGTAAGGGTAAATGTGGGAGGTATTGAGTAATATTAAAGCAATACCACCACCTTTCCTCTTTATACTGTCATTATGGATGATACTATAGCCAGGAGGTATAACTTTGGAGTTGTTTTTGCTGGGTTTAAGCCAACTTTCAGTTATAATGAGAACATCAGGCTTATGTTGGGAAATCCAAGCATGTAGTTCAGCAGTTTTATTTCTTATGCTTCTAACATTTATTGCCGCAAAAATTAGATCACCAGAGTTGTGTAATTAGTGTTGTTCAGTTACATAAGTGTGTGGGGGAGAATTATCTTTGTGTTTGTTGTGATAGGCTGAGCCAAGATTATGGTGTATATCTCTACATAGAAGGATTTTTGCATATTGGAGAATTATGCATACTTGTTTTTTGGAGAGGATTTTTTCACTTAATTTTGTTTTGGTTTGAGTTGAACTGCAACTAATCAGCCTATATTTGGAATAAAGGTGAGGGGCAATATTAAATAAATTTGGTGCAATGTGTGGAGAGTCTAAAGAATAATTATGGATAGGTGGTTGGGACAGAGGTGGAGAGATATTGCTAGATATTATTGAGTCATGAAGAATATAAAATGGCACAGTAGGAAGAGAAGACTAGAGGATAAGCTATAGAGTAGCATAATTAAGTACAGGAATCTGTATTTTATAATGTCAGATAGTGGGGAAGAAGCAATGTAGAAGGAACAGAAAGTTGCAGGACAGTAAGAGATTTAGTGATGGTGGATTCTGAGAGTGGGAAGAGGATAGCTAAGGAGAAAAGTGTCTTCTATAAAGGAAGAGAGGTAGGTTGTCCTGGTATCTTCTCTAGAATGTAAGTAATAGAGGAGTATTACAGTCTAGAGTATAAAGATGTAGTCAAGATAAGAAGAAATGAGGGTTTATTTGGGAAAAGAAAAAAGATACAATGCAGAATAGATAGGTACTATATGGGAGGGTTGTAATTGTAAATTGATATAGTGAAAGAAGAATGGGAGGGAGAAAGATAGATGAGAATGGGGTTAAAAATTAAATAGAGGCAGGGAAGTAAGAAACAAGAAACAGAAGTGCATGATCGAAGTAGTAAGGTCAGTTGGGGGGCTTTGGAGTAAGAGTCACAAGTGAAATATGTATGTAGGAATTATAATATTAGAGTAAGAGGCTGTGGGTGGGAAGTGAGGGTAGGAAACTGGAGTGAAGCTGAGTGTAGCAGGCTTCCCACCTTCAGGTCAATTTATAAGTGACAGCAATCAGTTTATAACTACAACAAAGCAATTAACAAAGAGATGTGAATAAAACAGGTTGCCTGTCATTTCTTGAGACCACATAACTGGCTTATGCAGTATAGTCTACTGGTAAAGCAAAAGGGGACAGTGGCCAACTTAGTAAGAGGTCCTTAGAGTGCATAGACTGTTACACAGGGACATTCAATCACAGAGTAGGCGTGTGTTTAACTGATTAAAGTTAAAACACAGAAAGGTTTTTCATGATAAATATGCTTACATTAAACAATTACAAAATTCTCAATAAGCTTGTAGGTCTAGGGCCTTGTGGTAGAGCTCCTGCAATACTGAGGTCAGATGTAGTGACTGCAGGCTATTAAACAATGACAAAATTGTCAATAAGCTTGTAGGTGTAGGGTCTTGTGTCAGAGCTCCTGCAATATCAATGTCAGAAGTAGTGACCACAAGGTATTATACAATAACAAAATTCTCAATACGCTTGTAGGTGTAGGGCCTTGTGGCAGAGCTCCTGCAATATTGAGGCCAGATGTAGTGACATCAGGCTCTGTTCTATGAAGGAAGACAGTGACTGAGTGTAAGAGGAAACCTATTGAAAATACAAATTCTCAGATAACAAAATACAACTTCATTTTTTTCTCATTAAGCCAGTATTGGTTATACTATTTAAAAACTATCTCTGACTTAAACCTGTGTCCTAATTATTGTTGGTATTGTCCTCGATTTTTGAGTAAAGAAGTTGACAGGTCTCTCTCTCTCTCTCTCTCTCTCTCTCTCTCTCTCTCTCACACACACATTTTCACATTCTCTCTTTCAAGTTATCACTTATTACAGAGCTTTTAAACAATTGATAATGTGGCCTTCCTTACAGTAATCAGGTACTCCTTTCTGATTTATTTTATTAGCTAACAACTGAGATAATCATCTTGGCTCGTTGTCTTGGCACTATCACTACTAGCAGGCTAGCCTAGCAGAAGGCAGCAGGCAGCCAAGATAAATCTCTCAGCACGGCAGCAGCAAGTAAAAAGTCAGGTCAAATAACAGATGTTTTAAATGCAATTTTTAATATTGCTGAATGCACCACACACTTGTTTCTAAATAAAGAAAAAAAATGATATGAGAAAGAAACATTCCATTCTTCCACCAAGCTGCCATACTGGCAGCTGCAGCTGGTATAATGACTACACATATTCTGATCCTTTCCTCCCTGAATTCCAGCAAATCAATGTTAAAACAATAAGTGAGAAGGTCACTGAAAAACCAATCAGTAAAAACAAAATGAAAACTCCAGCAATGCTAGAACTTCCACTGAGTGACCTCCCAAACCTCTTGTAGCAGAGGCAGATGGGATATATGCAAATGACCCTTATGAACATCAGGTGTTTCAGCTAATTGGCGATTCTGAATGCCCATGACTTGTTTTGATGTTTTAATGGACAATTTCAGGCCAATAAAGCCAAACCCCACTAGCTGGGGATATGCATATTTCGGCCTTGTTATGACCTCAAGGTCAAGCTCCAGCGATACCATTATCTCAGTTTTTAGCTATCTTCTCCCATGATACCATAAAGCATTCCTCATACCTGTCAGTGTGCATATAATTTTCTTCTTTACTTTACAATGATCACAGAGAGTTGGATTTAATTAAAATTTTTGTTTCAAATTTTACAGCAAAAACACTGACTGTCATTTGCTAAACAAACAAAAAAAAAACTTCTCACATTAAAAATAGATGTAGCATAAATAATACTAAACATCTTCTCTCTTAAAACTCACATTTATTGAAAGTGCATCTGGCAAGCCATTAAACTACAAGAGATGGGCTGGGATTCATACTCAAATACCAGATAGTGAAACACTAATTAATGGCTATGAGAAAGGTGGTGACAATGTATAATGCATTACAGCCAGTTGATACGTGTCCCTTTTCAGGCTCAGCCCAAGAACATGGTCTTATGAAGTAACTTAGTCAAAGTTGCACAGCAGGTAAATCATCTCTGAGGCTTTACACCTTGCACTATAGGAAGTGGCTCAATAACAGTTCATAGACAGCTGCACTAAGTGCCAGACAAACATTGTTGTAGTCCAACAGAGTGCATTTCACACCTATGTGCCTCAAAAAATAAGCTACATTATTTATTTATTTATTTATTTTATATTTGTTTACAGAGAAAGTCCATCTGGATACAGTTCCTTTTTCAGCAGAGGCCCAGGGAGAAAAGCTCCACATTTACAACAGGACAATTATACAAAATATCAAAACATTACAACAGAGAAGTAAGACAGACATACAGTGTAATACATACAGAGTTCTTTATACATCAATTTTACATATATAGACTAAGATTTATACACATTTGTTAATAATAGAGGATACTGATATGTTTATCTACCAAAAACTTTATGTATGTGCATAACTATGGAGAGATAACACAGGTAAGTAATAATATATTATCAGGGAGAGATAATAATAAAGAGAAAATAGGCCAGTTACTAATTGAGAAAATGTGCTGGAAGTTTTCTGGGCAGAGATTGATTCAGACTAATTATTGTGAAAGAAAGGATGGTGTGAAAAGATAAGAAGAATAGGGAAAAAGGATACAGGAGTTAGATAGCAAGGGATTTGTATCAAAATGATAAAGCAGTGGAGCACATGATTTTCTTTATGAAAAAGCAGAGTGGAATCAGTTTTCTTTTCATTTTTTTAATGGTGGTGTCTATGGAGTCTAGGTTACCTTGTGTTGGAACTGGCTCTGACTGTACCAAAGAGGGATAGGAGATTCACTCCATGCCTCCAGGTCTCACTAACTGTCACATCCTCTTTATGGCATTTAAACAATGAAGCATCTAATTATATTTTATGTTATACATATAACTAAAATCAAACACGGCAAATGAAACAGTACAGTACTTTCACTGGAAGCAATTACTTGGGAAGAGATAGGCAAGTAATGAGATATTGGTATGGCAGGGGTCCCAGCTCCATTACCCTTCCATACCAGCCATTTTATGAGATTATAGATAACTTGCAGAGCATGAGAATGGCTACACAATAATGAGAAATGAGCTATGTTATTACAATAACTGATGGTAAAAAGTTTATCATGTCTGCACAGTGCTCTAAGGGCAATACTTTTCTGTGATCTATCTCTGAGCGCTTCTCAGAGCTCATGCAAAATATTTTACAAATCTTGGAATGTACTTTTCAGACAAAAATCCCACTTGAACATTTCCTACATGTCCTCACTAAGGAAATCAATGCCCCAAGTTCCATAATCTATGCAGGAAACCTTAAAAGTCTACCTCTCTTTGCCTTCAAAGTATCAAACAACCTTGTCCTGCTTGACCTCCTTTATATTCGCAAAATCTTTAACACCTGAAATAACTGAGACCTAATCCTTAACCTCAACATAAACACAAGTTATTCATAGGAAAGACAATTCTTCCAAAGAATTTCACTCCTTTGAAACAGACTTGTTATTCATATTACACAAAGTAGCTCTTTACTCTTTTCAAATGCATAGATGAATGGATGTGTAACCATAAAAACTCAGCAGGCCTTGCCCCACAATCCCTTATGGAAAGGGATAGCAAGTAATGGGGACTGCAGTGGTTAGACTATGAATGATCTTTCCAACTAACAACTAAATAGAAATATATAAATCCTTGAACCAACATGAAAATATTTATGCAGCTTAAAAAATATATTCATTCATTTTATGGTATCCTTCACACATGTTAGCATCTTTCTTCAAATGTAAAAGAAGCATTGCTACTGATAAAGTGTAATTAAAAACATCAGTAGCCACAAAAATCTTATTTATCATGATAGACTGACAACCCTCTGTCAATAATCAGATTCCTATACGGGGATCTGTGTCTAGCCTTTCAAGTCATGAAAGATCTGACTTTTTTTGGCCTTCTAATCCTTCATAGAAAAAATAGTTCCTCAAATACAAGGTTAAAGGAATTACACCTTCATCAACAAATAAATAAAATACTTTAGCATAATAGATTCACATCATAGGTTCATAGGTTCATAGGTAAGTACTAGGCTATCGGCACCAGGGCCTATGTAAGCCTAGCCAACAAGGTTCCCTGGCTTATGCCACCCAAGAAAGTTATTTTCCTGTTCCACTGTCGAGCAGAGACACAGAAGTGATCCCCGGGGTGTATTTCCTATTTTCTATCCACTCATCAAGATTTTTCTTGAAGAGTGCTAATGAAGAACTTTGCTTGACATAGATGGGTAGCCTGTTCCAGAGTATGGGAAGTCTCTGGGACAGGAACCTATCCTTCCAGCATGTCCTGTTTATTGTGGTGACAAGGTTTAGGTCCCTACAGTGTGCAAATTAGAGGGATTGGGATTTCTTTAGGTGTAGCATGTCCAACAGCTCTGGGTTTGACATAGCTTTATATGTTAGGCAGAGATCACCTCGGAGTAGGCGATATGCTACGGAGTAAAGCTGGAGTTTTTTGAGACGGTCAGTATTGGGCATTTGTTTAAGGTCAGTAATCCTCTTTGTGAGGTACTTCTGTGGCCTTTCCAGCTGCTGCAGATGTCTTGTGAGGTACATTCCAAAAGGGGCGTTGTACTCTATAATGGGTCTAATAAGGGTCAAGTAGAGGGGAACAATGACCTCTTTTTTCCTGGATGAGAACACTTTTATGATGAGATGTGCCACATAGATGGACTTCCTGACTACTGTGGTGATGTGACTATCAAAGGAGAGACTACTGTCCTCCTGGGTCCCAAGGTCTCTTATCACACATTCGGTGTTAAGTAGATTGCTGCCTATGTGGTAGTTCATGGGTACAGAGTTTTTACCAAAGGGGATGACACTGCACTTTTTGGCATTGAGCTTGAGGCCATGGTTCTGACACCAGGCATCTGTCTCAGCGAGGCCCTTCTGTAGGATGTCCACATCATTTGGGGACTTGACTATGGCTCCTAGTTTGCAGTCATCTGCGAACTTCATTAGCCAAAGGTCTTCTGCATTAGCCTGTACTTCAGATAAGTAGATACCAAACAGGAGAGGCCCCAGGATGGAACCCTATGATACTCCACTTGTCACTGTTTGAGGTCAGATTTAGAGTCTGCAACTTTTACAGTGTGGGTTCTGTCAGTGAGCCAGTTGGCAACCCATCTTGTGACGTAGGGATTTATACCTAGTATAGTGAATTTAGCTATAATTCCAGAATGGTGGATGGTGTGGAAAACCTTAGCGAGGTCAAGATAGGCTGTGTGAACCACCTTACCCTCATCTACAGCTTTGGTGACTGCCTCAAAGAAGTCAATCAGGTTCAGGAGGCATGATCTGCCTTTCACAAACCCAAACTGGGTGGGATCCAGAGTTTGGAGGTTACCAATGTCTATGTTTATGAGTTCCATGATGATATGTTCCATGGCCTTGCAGACCAGGCTCATCAGGCTAATAAGTCGATAGTTCCCGGGATCAGTGGTGGCTCCCCCTTTGTGGAGTGGGAGTGTGTGCCATTCAGTGGGCACAAAGCCTGATGTGAGGCTATTATTGAACATAGCGCTTAAGTGGGGAGCCAGTTCATTCTGAAGTTCGTGTAAAATGCAGCCTGGGGTGCTGTCTGGTCCCATGGTTGCTGTGTTTTTGGCTTTAGAGAGTGCAGCTTTTACCTGCGTAGTTGTGATTACAGGGACTCTGCATTCTTCCTGTATAGATATGGGCCCTTTAGTGGGTGAGGGGGGGTAAAGTTAGCACTGCACCTATCTGCCAGGATGTTGGCAATATCAGTTGGTTCTGTAATTTTTGTGCCATTGTGCTGTAACTCAGAGCAGACCTGGGT
Organism: Protopterus annectens; assembly: GCF_019279795.1. NCBI lineage: Eukaryota > Metazoa > Chordata > Ceratodontiformes > Protopteridae > Protopterus > Protopterus annectens. The sequence goes on from NC_056731.1 coordinate 332,847,371, forward strand.
GTTGCCATCGAGATTCTTAACATAGCTATAGAATGCTTTGTGGCTGTCCTTAGAATTAGTGGTGATTTTGTTTTCATAGCTACCTTTGGAAGATCTTATAAGGGATCTCAGCTTCTTACTGAGGCTGACCAGGAAGCTCCTCCACTCATGGGATTTTACTCTCTTTTGCAACAGTTTCTTTCTTCTGTTGTAGTTTGTTTATGGCAGGGGACCACCAGATTGGCTTCCTTTTTTTTGGAGTATAGCATCTTGGTTCTGTTTGGGATAGCACGATCCATGCACTCATGTAAGTGCTTATAGAGTGCATTTGTGTAGGATTCAGCAGTTGTAACTGTATTGTCCATCTGCATGGGTATCATGAAGTTCACCACTTCTGTCCTAAGAAGCATGAAGTTGGCTTTGGAGAAATTTTTCACCATGGTTTCCTTAATGGGAGGTGGGGGCGGGATGTGGATATCTAGGGTGCTTAGCTTATGGTCAGATTGGACCAACGAGGAGTTGACTTCAGTGTTCTTCACCTCTGGAGCAAACATCCACTATCTCTCTACTAGAGTAGCACTTCTGATACCTTCATGATAAACCTAGATAACTGGATGGGCGACATCAAATTGTCCATGTATCTGTCCTGTATTGCTGTCCTTGAGGCTAGTCGGAACTTTTGAATATGGGTTAGTGGTGGGGTTTGTAATGATCTGCAGGATGATTACCTTGGACTTACATATGAGCCTATTAATAAGCAAGTACATATTGTCAGCAATGCCAGAAGCTCCTTTCAATAAAATACTACAATATTTCAAATAGTCAATGAACAAGCATTTATTCAGGAAAACAATAACTGAGTAATTTAATGGTTTTAAATAAGGAAAGGAATGCAGCAACATAAGTACTATGGAAGCAGGCATATGCTGAGTATTATTATCATAGTAAGTATGTCTTATCAATATTAATGGTAATAATAATAATAACAACAATATTATGTGACACTTCAGTTAAAGTGGTAAAACTGATTAATCGGGTATATTTAGATGAGCAAAAAACAACATTTGCATGAAGTGAAAAAAGGAGGAATATATTAAACAGTGCAGCAGGAATTTGCAGAAAAATGTAAGAAATAAGAAAACAGAAATGGAATATGAAAATTATGATGGAAATTTAAGGGAAAAGATCAGGATGGCAGTTAAGGTGACTAAGGAACATGAGGAGAAGAGGAAGGGGGTGTAGTAGGACATAGGTTAGGGAGAAATAGGAGATAAAAAAAGACAAGTATAGAGTTTCAGTTAATGGAGATTAGTATGATATTTGAACTGAACATACCTGAACAACTTCTAAGCATTGTACAAAGATGCCTATTATAAATTTTAAATAAGAAGGGCTGGTACATGCTCTCCAGGAATAATAAACCCAGCTTCTATACCCTGCTCTGCAGTGTTTTCTCATGGTGTTATATTAAGTGCTGTAGACAGTATACTCTTACATCCTGGACAGGCTCTGAAGCTATGCATGACACAGCTCAGGAAAAGTCCAGAAGGAGCAGCTCATATTACTTTGAAAGGATGGTTATAAAATGCATTGTTGTTTCACAACATTTAGTAAATCCTTTATTTTAAAACACTAACATTTGAAAATATACAGAATTGTAAAATGCAGCCTACTGCATGGGCTAATTACTTCATGTGGACTAATCACTTTATGTAGGTATCAGTAAGTTAAGACAAGGGTAATACTGTCAGAAATATTTATTAATAAAACTAGTTTTGCTACAGTTTAAAGACTTTTCTGAAAAAAACAGATTGGAGTTAGTATTCAGAAATACAATGTACCAGTGTGGCAAAATAATGCATTTGCTAGGACGTACTTTGTAACCGTTGGAGCCTAGGTTTACTAGCATCTCAGGAGGTTTGCAACAGTCATACAGCAAAATAAGGTTAAATGCTAGTCTGAGTGAGGGCACAATGCTAGAGATCTGGAGTCACAAATACCTTAGGAGGTTTGGAATACTTAGGCTATAGATACAGCTGCAGTGCTGGTGACATTTGCATAGGAACCTTGTTACCCTCTTATTAGCTGGGTTCAAATACATGTATGTATGTATGCCGTGAGGTTTATTAAGGTGAAGGCAACAGTCATTTGAACAGATATGTTAGCATTATGGGGCTGACATGAATTTTAAGTGCCTCAAGAAATTTGTAATAACAAGGCCATGAAACAGCTTCCGTGCCTGAAGAAACTGCAAACTTATGGCCATTGATAATGGGACCATGCTGCTGCCGTAGATTCATAGAGCATTTTAAAAGATGGCATTATTGTATCAACAGAATAAGACAATGTGTTGAAAAGAGCATACCCTTACCAAGACCTGAAGTGAACTTTTGGATACTTTAACTGGTTTGCAATTTCAAGAGCACAGAAGCAACAATATCATAACTGCTGAACAATTTGAGCTGCAGTTGAAATATCTTCTGTTGTAGCAACTTTTGAGCTTGTTTACTCAAGCTGATAACTCAAAATATGGTGATAGGAATTCTGCTGTGATTTGGGCCATACCATGGGCAGTGTCAAGGAAATAGATAACTGAAAGCTACATTTTCACATTTAAGAGAGAGAACAGTTAGCATTACTTGTAACACACAATGCATTTAATAACCTTTTTTTATAACTTTATTAAATGGAGTTCACTGTTAATGCAGTTATTTAGAATGAATAGATATAATTAAGTAATAAAGAATGCAAATGTTTTTATCCATGGAAGATACTACTGTTGACTGTGTAAACATTTGACATTTTGCAATAATTATTTTTTACAAAACATGATATAAATAAATGATTTTATAACAATTTACTGACTATCCAAACAAAACTAATTCTGACTAGATTTTGTTAGGACAAATGACTATGCTGATCTGTGCATCAAGTTTAGACATAGAGGATGACAGCATGCTAATAAAATATCTAATGTCTCAATAGTAAATACTATTTTGCATGCAACAGTATTACTATGTCTTCACAGGTTGACTTGTATCAGATGATGCAAAATAAATCATTATAAATGCATGACACAACATTGGAGAGAACAAATTACAGGTATATATTTCAGAACAAACCTATACTTTAACGCAGTTCATGATGACACATTAGAGTTTGAGCTATGCAGCTTCAAGTCTGTGAGTCAGTGTCGGACAAGTTACAGGGCCAGAATACCCACCTGAGAAGTCTTATACATATAATATAATTCATAAACTTAGTATTGTTTTCAGTCTATACATTTGATACACTCAGTAATATGTATAACAGGTGCCAAAGAATATTGCAAATTATCTCATTTGTTACACCTTGAATCATTTTAACTCACTAGCTTATGCAGCTTGGATAATTGATGACAATATATTTTATACAGAAACTATAACTCATAATTGCTGTATTAATAAATTGAACAATAGGTAGATCACTAAGACTGAGATTCAGAAACGATTGATGTGTGCATGCTCAGTGCTAAAGAGGATGGGGCTGACAGTTGAATGTGGCGCAAAGCCAATCAGAAATATCTTAGGGCCACCACAGCATCAAAATACTGAAAAAAATAGCTGCATATTAAGTCAGTACGGTCACATTATGAGGAAGAACAGACCTGAGCTGTGACATTCCAGGAATATGGCAACAGACAACCATCTGACCATTGTGGCTGACATCATCACCAAAGTAGGCTAGCACAGTACACTTCGTATGCATCTATACATGTGACGATGTACCACACAGCTGCCAATTCAAATAGTGTATCTCTGTACCAACTAAATTCATAATTGAAATATGTATGAAAGGGGGAGATAGGAAAGTAAGAAAGGGGGAATATAGCAAACAGAGGAAAACATTCAAGAGTTAACTATAAAATGTGAAAGGAGTAGGGAAAGAAGAGCAATATTTCTTTGTGAGGTCAAGTGCTATACTCTCAATATATGAAGAAGATGAAGGGTTGGTGGGGGATGTAGAGAGGAAAGGTTGAGGAAGGGATAGAGTGAGAAGGAAAGATAGCAGGAACAGATAGATAAACATAAAATGCAGAAAGGACAAGCAGGATTGGTATATACACAAATGATAGGGATGACAGTGGAATGGACAGAGACCAACAGAGGGTAGATAAGTGGGGATGGTGAGGGCTGGACAATGAACAATATATACAGACTGACACAATAGGGAGGGGAACACTTGGACATGAATAGGGCAGTGGTCATGGTCAGATCCTAGACCAACCACATAGAGAAATATCCATCCTTCAGTCATCTCTACTACTGACATCATAGACAGGCGGCATCTCTGTTGGACCAATGGTCAGGACCTAGTCATTCAACTTGATTTTTCAACGCAGGTTGAATGCATGAGTATAACAGTCAAATCCGTTAATAGGAATGGCTATATATAATGAGAATATTTACACATGAAGATGAGTGGAATACAGGATTGTACATAGTAACTCTGGAAGTGAATATACAGATTTGAAGACAGAAAGCTACCTGACAATATATCGCTGCAGTGTACTTAACACCTTTGGTAAGTGTGAGGTAGAATACAACACAATGTTATGGCAATTTCATCTCCATCGGTGGTGGTGGTCATACCTCTTAACCTGTAGACATTGAAAATAGGAACAAAGGTCCTACAAAATACCACATCCATCTAAATTTTTGGACATCTATTTAGCATAAAATTTAAATCCCAAACAACACAGAACCTTCTAGTAGGAATGTGGGCTACTATTCAGAAACAAAGGTTGACAAAATGATGGAAGAATATAAACACATTGTCAAATAGACAGTGTAAAATCAGTAGACTTTAATGAACTGTATTATACAATTCTGCCATGCAAGGTTATTTATTTTTGCTTCAATAAAAGAGAGTTATAAGATGTGTGTCCTCTTTCTTTAAATTATTGTTGCCAGTAGTATGTTTTTCATGTATTGTCTTTTTTTCTGTATACTAGACAGTTTCAAAAATTACGTGTGATGAGGGGGATTCAGAAATGTGTGTGAATAATTAAGTCAATCCTCAAAATATGGACATACCCCCAAAAACAGGTACATCATGTGCAGAGGAAAATTACACCTGAAAATAGCAACAGAGCAAAATCAACTCAGCTGAACCTCAAGGTGTTACTATTCAATGCTAAGAACCTAGATAAAAGATTAAACTACCTCCAAGCCCTCCTCACACTTGAGAATATAAACATCTGTACAGTTAGTGAGACATGGTTTAAAGCAGCAGAGCACCCCAGCAGTGCAAGGTTTCAGTACCTTCCACACTTTAGACCAGTAGCTGCACAGACAAGAGCTAAAGGTAGAGGTCTCTTAACATACATCAGTAACAAGCATAACTCTAGCATAGTCAAGCAGGATGATGTGCTGGAGCTCCTCCAAGTACAGATCACCATAGACAGAATCCTGCACCATATCCTAACCAACTATAGGTCAACCTACATGTCCCAGGAAGCTCACAATGCATACGTAAACCTACTGAAGACACTTACCATCCAGCCTAATGGTCTACTCATGGGAGACTTTAATTATCCCTCTACAGTCCGGGAATTCTACCCAGCCTCAAATCTACAGGCACAGAGATTCCCAGACTTCGTAAAAACAAACATCCTTGACCAAATTTTGAATGCACCCAATAGAGGCTCCAACATACTGGACTTTGTTCTCACAAATATGTGGGAATAATGCACCCCTCCCAACATCTTATCCTCCCTGGTAAGGTCCGACAATAAAGCTGTCTCCTTTGAAATCAAAATCAACTCCATAATCTGATTAAAACCAGTAACAGTTAGGAACTATTCCAGGACAAATTAGCTTTTATTAAGTGATGATGTGTCAAAATTGAATGACCCTCCAAAACCAGAGAACACAATAGCCTGTGCTGAATTGCTCTCAGAAACTCTGTACAACCATGTCAATGGCTGCATATGGGCTGCTGTACCTAACAGAAGTAAGCCCAGGACTAGCCCCAGAAACAAACTGTCCTGCTGGCATCCCAAATTAAACAGGATATGCAACAAAAGGAAAAAAAAATATTAACAAAAATCGGGAAGGGTAATTCCCATAAAGATAAAACTTCTCTCATCAAACTAACTTGGCAACTAAGAGGGCTAACTAGGTCAAACAAAGCCAATTGTGAGGTTAAGATGGGCTCCTGGGTGAAATATAACTATAAGTACTTGTACAGCTATGTCAGAAAACTCAAAAACAGTACACAGCAATGTGATGAACTGGTGGTAAATGGTGCTACATTCCCTAAGCCTGCAATATAGTGAACCTCTTAGTGGACAAATTAATTTCCAGCTTTGTCCCCCACCCCAAAACACCTCCCCAAAAATACACCCAAATTTAAGCCCTCCAACTATAACTAGAATAATGTACTGACTGCACTCAATAAAGCCGAGAACATGTCCTCAATGAGCTCAGATAGCATCCCAGGATGTCTTCTGAACATTCTAAAATATAACTTATCAGGATCCCTACAGTCGTTATTTAAGTATAGTCTTAAACAGGATTTGTGTCAAGCAAATGGAGGACTGTGATGGTCACCCCCATTAATAAGATTCAACAGATTTTGGAAACTACAGTCCCATTAGTCTGACTAGTCTAAGTTGCATGTGATGGAAAGAATTATCATGGAAATTATCAACAAGGACCTTGGGGACCTCCAGACACTAGATTCCATCCCAGTCTAGCTTTGTCAAAGAAAGGTCATTCTTACTGAATCTGGTGGACTTCTTTGAAAAGGTCACTAAGGCAATGGATGAAAGTAAAATAGGGCATACTGCCTACTTAGATCTGGCTAAAGCATTTGATATAATACCCTACTTGGGCATTATCAACAAATGTATGAAACTAGGTATAAACCCCTAAGGTCCTGTGATGTGTTTCCCTGAGTATGTCCTCCAGGTGCCATGCAGTGGCAAACACCTTACACTGATGTGGAGACAGCAGCTATCACAAAAGCTGTAATCTTAAACTATGGCACCCTTTCTGGCCATAGCCAGCAAAATCTGCAGGAGCGGACTGCCCTGTTGCATGAGATCAGTATGGGGTTTCCCTGTTGTGGCTCACCAGTACCTCAGGCATGCTAAAGTTAATGCATGTGACCATGCATACAACTGTTACACTCAGCCATTTGGCAATATCTGCATTTTCACCTGTGGTGGTGTTTACTACATTGCATCATAGCAGTCATGAGAGGGACCTGTTTACAGGAGATGTCACATATCTGTAGCATACCTCACAACCTGTCATTACAGGACACTTGGACAAAGACCAACAAAATGGGGGGACAAACACACAAAACGAAGGTCATATTGTAGACATCAGTGGTATACAGTGCATATAAATGGTGTATACACCTGTTAGAATGCCATGTATGTGATATACAAAAATGACAGCACAAGAGACAAGTTTAGAATATTGACAACCTTTCATGTGACCTATAACCTGTACAATTCAATTGTAAAGCAAACAAATCTGTTAGGGGAACAATAATGACACATAACAATAGTACAACAACTTTGATGCATATGTGTGCATAGGCTGAAGCTAGTACTGTGTTGAGGCAGCTTTCAGTATAACTACAGCAGTACATCTTATTGAGCACACAACAGCCATCAATTACAGAGACTCTTTGATTAACAGCAACTAATGGTCAGCTGTCCTACCAGGATTATCCCAACATATACCCAGTTACCTGCTACAGCAACAGTCATGGTTTACATAGAGCTGATGAAGCTGCTAAGGGATCACATGTTTGAGCTGTATCAGCCTAGAGAAGGGTACCCAAACATTTCCATAGCATTGCACATACCATGGAACACAGTGTAGACAGTCAACAAAAGGTGGTGAAAATATGGGGCTACAGTGACATTGCGAAGAAGTGGACATCCCACCAAAGTCTATGAGAATACAAGACCACAACTGGCCAGGTAGGCTGCCAGGAGCAACAGTGAAGGAGTAGCAGGAATCTCCAGCAAGTACTGGGTGTGTACTACATGTCACAACAACCTTCCATTGTCTCCATATGTCCTGCCTATACGGTAGGGTAGAAAGATGGCAGAGGTTCCTCACACCAAACAATATCCAGGCCTGGTGAAAGTCTAAAAACAATACATCAGGTTTCCAAAAAGCAAGTGGGAAAATGTGTTATGGTAATATGGGACCACAGTTGTACTCATTGGCCACAGTTCTGACAGGTGTGTTTGGCACAATATCACCACTGCACATCACCACAATAATACCACCCCCATGGTGAAGCATGGGGATGGCAGTGTCCTGCTTTGAGGTTGCTTTTCACATGCTGGAACTGGGGCTGTAGTGAGTTAGAGGGGATTATGAACAGTTCCAAACACTGGTCCCTTGTGGCTTCAAAACATTCTGGTGTCTGACACATAGCTGTGGATGGTAAGAAATTCCAACTTCCCACACAAAAAATGGCCTGAACCATACATCCATATCAACAAAAGGATGGCTTCACCAGAACACATCCAACATTCTGCAATGGCCGAGTCAGAGCCCACACCTAGCACAGTACACTTCGTATGCATCTATACATGTGACGATGTACCACACAGCTGCCAATTCAAATAGTGTATCTCTGTACCAACTAAATTCATAATTGAAATATGTATGAAAGGGGGAGATAGGAAAGTAAGAAAGGGGGAATATAGCAAACAGAGGAAAACATTCAAGAGTTAACTATAAAATGTGAAAGGAGTAGGGAAAGAAGAGCAATATTTCTTTGTGAGGTCAAGTGCTATACTCTCAATATATGAAGAAGATGAAGGGTTGGTGGGGGATGTAGAGAGGAAAGGTTGAGGAAGGGATAGAGTGAGAAGGAAAGATAGCAGGAACAGATGGTAACAAAATGCAGAAAGGACAAGCCCAGGATTGGTATATACACAAATGATAGGATGACAGTGGAATGGACGAGAGACCAACAGAGGTAGATAAGTAGGGGATGGTGAGGCTGGACAATGAACAATATGTACAGACACGGCACACAATAGGAGAACACTTAGCGGACATGAATAGGGCAGTGGTCATGGTCAGATCCTAGACCAACCACACCAGAAATATCAATCCTTCAGTCATCTCTACTACTGACATCATAGACAGGCAGCATCTCTGTTGGACCGCTGGTCAGGACCTAGTCATTCAACGATTTTTCATGGGTTTGAATGCCTAATTATAACAGTCAAATCAGATTAATGGAATGGCTATATAATGAGAATATTTGCACTGAAGATGAGTGGAATACAGGATTGGCATAGTAACTCTGGAAGTGAATATACAGATTTGAAGACAAGCTACCTGACAATATATCGCTGCAGTATATTTATGGTAAGTGTGAGGTAGATACAACACAATGTTATGGCAATTTCATCTCCATGATTGGTGGTGGTCGCCTCTCAACTATGAGCTTGGCCCAATAAGACAAAGGTCACAAGTACCACATCCATCTAAATTTTTGGACATCTGTAGCATAAATTCAATCTAGCAACACACAGAACCTTCTAGTAGGAATGTGGAAATACTGTTCAAACAAGGTTGACAAAGTAGTGGAAGAATAAACATTGTCAAATAGACAGTGTAAATCAGTAGACTTTCAATGAACTGTGTGTTATACAATTCTGCCATGCAAGGTTATTTATTTTGCTTCAATAAAAGAGTTATAAGATGTATGTCCTCTTTCTTTAATTATTATTTGCCAATGACTGTTTCATGTATTGTCTTTTTCTGTATACTAGACGGTTTAAAAGTACGTGGTAGAGGGGATTCAGAAATGTGAATAATTAAGTCAATCCTCCAAAACTGGACATACCCCAAAACAGTTTATCATGTAGAGGAAAGTACACCTGAAAATAGCAACAGAAACCGTCATCTTTAGACCTCAAATTATTTACTATTCCAATGCCAAGAACCTAGATAAAGATTAAACTACACTCCAAGCCCTCCTCATGAGAATAAACATCTGTACACAGTTAGTGAGACATGGTTTTAAAGCAGCCGACACCCCAGCAGTGCAAGGTTTGATACCTTCACTTTAGACCAATGTGCACAGACAAGGCTAAAGGTGGGGTCTCTTAACATACATCAATAACAAAACGCTCTAGCATAGTCAAGCAGGATGATGTGCCAGATATAATTGGAATCACCATAGACGAGATCTACTGCACCATATCCTAATAACTATAAATTCCTTCATGTCCCAGGAAGCTCCTGGTGCTCGTAAACCTACTGAGGCACTTACCATCAGCCTAATGGTCTCTGTGGGAGCTGAGTTATCCCTCTACAGTCGAGAATTCTACCCAGCCTGGTCCCGACTGGGAATTCCCAGACTTCGTAAACAAACATCTTGACCAAATTTTGCACCCAATAGAGCTCCAACATACTGGACTTTATTATAAAATGTATGGGAATATGCACCCTCAACATCTTGTACTCCACAGTGAGATCGACAATAAAGCTGTCTCCTTTGAAATCAAAATCAACTCCATAATCTGAACAAACCAGTAACAGTTAGGAACTATTCCAGGACAGGTAAGCTTTTATTAAGTGATGATGTGTCAAATTAGGCGGCCTCTAAAACTGAGAGAACACAATAGCCTGCTGAATTGCTCTCAAGAAACTCTGTACAACCATGTCAATGGTTGCATAATATGCTGTACTAACAGAAGTAAGCCCAGGACTATTTGAAAACAAACTGTCTGCTGGCATCCCAAGTTAAACAGGATGTACAGCAAAAGGAAAAAATATTAAAAAATCAGGAAGGGTAATTCCCATAAAGATGAAACTTCTCATCAAACTAACTTGGCAGCAGAGGGCTAACTTCTAGGTCAAACAAAAGCCAATTGTAGCGAGGTTAGATGGGCTCCTGGGTGAAAATATAACTATAAGTACTTGTACAGCTATGTCAGAAAACTCAAAAACAGTACACAACAATGTGATAGAACCCTTTAATTGGTAAATGGTGCTACATTCCCTAATACTGCAATATAGTGAACCTCTTAGTGGACAAATTAATTTCCAGCTTTTGTCCCCCACCCCAAAAGACCTCCCCAAAAATACACCCAAATTTAAGCCCTCCAACTATAACTAGAATAATGTACTGCCTGCACTCAATACAGCCGAGAACATGTCATCAATGAGCTCAGATAGCATCCCAGGATGTCTTCTGAACATTCTAAAATATAACTTATCAGGATCCCTACAGTCATTATTTAGAGTATAATCTTAAACAGGATTTGTGTCAAATAAATGGAGGGACTGTGATGGTGCTTCCCCATTAATAAGATTCAACAGATTTTTGGAAACTACAGTCCCATTAGTCAGCTAGTCTAAGTTGCATGTGATGGAAAGAATTATCATGGAAATTATCAACAAGGACCTTAGGGGACCTCCAGACACTAGATTCCATCCCAGTCTAGCTTTGTCAAAGAAAGGTCATTCTTACTGAATCTGGTGGACTTCTTTGAAAAGGTCACTAAGGCAATGAGATGAAAGTAAAGTGGGCATACTGCCTACTTTAGATCTGGCTAAACATTTGATATAATACCCTACTTGGGCATTATCAACAAATGTATGCAAAACTAGAGTATAAACCCTAAGGTCCTGATGTGTTTCCCTGAGTATGTCACTCTGGGTGCATGCAGTGGCAAAGCACCTTACACTGATGTGGAGACGCTGCAGCTATCACAAAAGCTGTAATCTTAAACTATGGCACCTTTCTGGCCATAGCCAGCCAAAATCTGCAGGAGGCCGGACTGCCCTGTTGCATGAGAGGATCGAGTATGGGGTTTCCCTGTTGTGGCTCACCAGTACCTCAGGCATGCTAAAGTTAATGCATGTGACCATTACGCCCACAACTGTTACACTCAGCCATTTGGCAATATCTGCATTTTCACCTGTGAGTGGTGTTTACTACATTGCATCATTAGCAGTCATGAGAGGAGGACCTGTTTACAGGAGATGTCACATATCTACAGCATACCTCACAATGACTGTCATTACAGGACACTTGGACAAAGACCAACAAAATGGGGGACAAACACACTACGCTTGAAGGTCATATTGTAGACATCAGTGGTATACAGTGCATATAAATGGTGTATACACACCTGTTAGAATACCATGTATGTGATATACAAAATGAGCAGCTACAAGAGAACAAGTTTAGAATATTGACAACCTTTCATGTGACCTATAACCTGTACAATTCCAATTTGTAAAGCAAACAAATCTGTTAGGGAACAATAATGACACATAACAATAGTACAACAACTTTGATGCAACTATGTGCATAGGCTGAAGCTAGTACTGTGTTGAGGCAGCTTTCAGTATAACTACAGCAGTACATCTTATTGAGCACACAACAGCCATCAATTACAGAGACTCTTTGATTAACAGCAACTAATGGTCAGCTGTCCTACCAGGATTATCCTTATACCCAGTTACCTGCTACTACGGCAACAGTCGCATGGTTTACATAGCCGCTGATACCGGAAGCTGCTAAGGGATCCACATGTTTGAGCTGTAATCCCAGCCTAGAAGGTACCCAAACGACGTTTTCCATGGCATTGCACATACCATGAACATTTGAGTGTAGAACCCAGTCAAAGCAAAAGGTACAGGTGAAAATATGGGGCTACAGTGACATTGCGAAGAAGTGGACATCCACCAGTCCTGTGAGAATACAAGACCACAACTGGCCAGGTAGGCTGCCAGGGCAACAGTGGAAGGAGTATGAGGAATCTCCAGCAAGTACAATGGTGTGTACTACATGTCTAACCAACCTTCCATTGTCTCCATATGTCACTGCCTATATCTTTGGTAGGGTTACAGAAAGATGGCAGAGGTTCCTCACACCAACAATTATCCAGGCCTGGTGAAAGTCTAAAAACAGCTACATCCAGGTTTCCAAAAAGCAAGTGGGAAAATGTGTTATGAAGCTATTATGGGACCACAGTTGTACTCATTGGCCCACAGTTCACTGAACAGGTGTGTTTTGGCACAATATCACCACTACATCCGCCACAATAATACCACCCCCATGAGTGAAGCATGGGGATGGCAGTCAATCCTGCTTTTGAGGTTGCTTTTTCACATGCTGGAACTGGGGCTGGTAGTGAGTTAGAGGATTATGAACAGATTCCAAACACTGGTCCCTAATGGCTTCAAAACATTCCCGGTGTGTCTGACACACTTAGCTGTGGATGGTAAGAAATTCCAACTTCCCACACAAAAATGGCCTGAACCATACATCCATATCAACAACAAGGATAAACTTCACCAGAACACATCCAACATGTTCTCTGCAATATGGCAGTCAGAGCCCACACCTACATCCAATAGGATATATGCAGGAGTGAGAGAGCCTGAAGAGGGGCAGTGCAAGGATGCTGCCCTTGCAATTTGAAGCCAGAGCTGGAGGACGTTGTTTTGCAAGGAAGAGTGTGCAAACAGGCTTGTTGGCAAGAGTCAAAGAGTTGTGTAGCATGATGTGGGCTTACCTTCCCAAAGAGGACTGCATGCTATGAATTAAATTGAAAGCACTTTTACCAGAGTATTACTTTAAGGGTGTGCACACTCATGCCTTCCAGCCTATTGTACCTATTTCAGTCACCAAGATGTTACCTTTTAACTGGCATGTGTATGTTGTTCCAGTTGGATTGCAGGCGTTATATGTCATATGAAATGATGGCAATGTTATGACCTGATTTCTGAGGTTTCATGTGATATATCACAAAAAACCCTGTAAGTTAATAGGTTTGTGTACACTTACTATATTCACTGCAAGCTTGGGAAGTTGTTTAGCAGGTAACCAGTATCATTTTTAAAAATACATGTACTGCAGGTTATGCAGTCTGCACATCAGTTAAGACATTACTTAGTGGCACCGCCATTCCACAGGCTAACCCAGTAATGTATCAGACAAACACAGGAGTTACGAGGAACAGACCAAACATATGAGCCACACATGTAGAGCATTCAAGAAAACCCCTATGCAGTTGGGGGCATGTTCTGTAGGAGTTTTCACAGTGCTATACAGGTGAACAGCAATAATTTACTTAAGGTGCAGTATGTGCTGGTTGAAGGGTCATCATCTACTAACACACTCCGTATCCCAGAGGGTGTATATTAGTATTAATGGTAATTGAAAAGGGCTGCACTGGATGATGCTGAGGTCCGTTCAAGTGTGTATGTTATTGTCTGTGTGTGTCATGAATACTGATCGGCTAATATTGGGTCTTGTAATGCCTTTGAGGCACTCACCTGTGTGTGTGTGTGTGTGTGTGTGTGTGTGTGTGTGTGTGTGTGTGTGTGTGTGTGTAGTAATGTGTTTGTGTGTGTGTATATATGCCAGCAAACCTTGTGGTGCCAGTAGTTATTCACATATATTGCTTTCCCTCTGAATGGACATTGTGGCTGTGGTCCCTCCTGCTCTGATACTGATGTGTGTCTCCTGCAGACTCTGACCATAATGCTACTCCTATGGAGGCACAGGTGGGGTTGGCAGGAGCTGAATCTGTGTACCATCCGTTTGGCACTTCACTGTGTCAAAACCCCATCCCACGCACAGAGTCTGTGTCACACATACCTCATCACCAGTGCAGCCACAGATAATGGACAGTTGGTGGGTGGTGGCAAGGGAACAGGCTACTGTAGTGACTATGGCAGAGTGAGGTTGAGCTTTATCCTTAGCCAGAGTGCTGGTGAGATCACAGGCAGATGGACAGGGGTGCTTTCGGAGGGATTGCAGCCCGTCATGCCCCTGTTGCAAGTACCATGGCAGTCACCAGATGCAGGTTTCCAGGTTGTTATAGAGGCACAGGCATAATTAAGCCAGACATGTCGCGGGGTCATGAAGAGCATGTCCCTGGTGGCCAGCCAACAATGCAAACTACTGCAACCATCTGTGAGCATACTGGAGTCTGGATGAGTGCTGAAGGGGAGACCTTAACTCCTTGACCATGGAATATCTGTGGCGAGCATTTGGTGGACACTGGCTGGCAGCCATGTGGCTGTAAAGGCAACACTATATGATCGCTGAGGGGTCTACATATCCGTGCATCGCCGCATTCCCATGCTGGCAGTACACCAGCACTACTGAAGGGGTATGCTGTCCCGCCATGATGATGCAACAGACCATGGGCATGTGATCCTGGCCATTCCCAGCAAGGACATGGTTTCAGCATCAGCAGTCATCAGTGGGGGTAATACTGCATCTGGACTGGGCCCATGGTGGTGCCAGTAATACCCTCAACAGGCTCAGTTCCCGTGTCCGTGGCGGAGATGGTGAACTGTACACTCTGCATGTAGGGCCCTGGCTGTCCAATACCCCTGTATAGGGCACCTACATGGCAAGACTGTGCTTACTACAAACACACATCACACACGCACCATCCACTGTCCATTTAATGAACACCCCCAAGCACACACATGGTGCCAGTCATGTGGCCCCATCTCAGAGCTTCTGGCAAAACCCACACAACACCCTGTGCATATAGTGATCCTGTGTTACATCCGCCCAATCCATACCATCCCGTGCAGGGACATGCTTATGGTCTGATGCACAAGAGTGACTTTAGTAGAGTGTAGCTCTTCATGCTGTGTAGGTGCTGTCATCTGGCATTTTGTATTAGGTACACATCAGAGTGTGTGTACCTTTTCAGTCATGATGCATTAGCGGTGTTAGTAATACCCAATGGATATTAATTCACATGCTGTATTCAGTTTGTGTTCCAGGTGTCTGTGTGTCAGCAGGATGTGGCCCTGCAGCCATCAGCAGCAAAGGGTATAGCAGTGTAGTAACACATTGACCACATCATTGTCAGGGTACAGTGTCTCTGCACACATTTCCCAGGTCTGTATAACCAGTTCTTGCATGTACTCACAGCTTATAGGGCGGGGGTTGTATCTCAGTCTATAATTGGTTGACATCAGCTCTAGTATAGTGGACAATGGTATGTGTGGTGAAACACACTCAGATTCATGCCTCAACCCACAGGATAATGTGTCAACCAAACACACAGAGAATACTGTTCACACACACACACACACACACACACACACACACACACACACACACAAATCACAGTTACCAGTGTTGTGTTTTGAACCTACCCATCAAGTTGTGGTATACTATTGTCACGGTTATTGCAGGTGGCACAGAACTACTAGTGTGATGACTGTTACAAGTATGTGTAGGTGAATAACATCACGAGCTATGAGGGTATGGCAATGGTGGCTGTACTGGGTGTGACAGTACTCATAATAGTGTTGCATGTGTATACATACTCACAACCACAGCTATATGCACTAATGTGCACATACACACACCTGCACTTTACACATGCACACACACACACACACACACACACACACACACACACAGACACAAACACACACACTTGCCTGCAGTAGCAGACCAGCCTGTTTTGTTATTAGGTACCCTTTCTTCATACTGTTGCACAGGAAGCATAGACTGACAAGTGTTTACAGATACCCACTAGGGTTGGTCTTGAACAGCAGAAAGCCATACAGTGAACTTAGGGTATGTGGTGTGTGTGTGTGCGGCATAAAATATGAATCCATGGCCATTCTATAGATGTCATTCACAAACACACACAAGATTTTTTCAATTTTGCAAAATCTGCAGGAGCGGACTGCCCTGTTGCATGAGATCAGTATGGGTTTCCTGTTGTGGCTCACCAGTACCTCAGGCATGCTAAAGTTAATGCATGTGACCATGCATACAACTGTTACACTCAGCCATTTGGCAATATCTGCATTTTCACCTGTGGTGGTGTTTACTACATTGCATCATAGCAGTCATGAGAGGGACCTGTTTACAGGAGATGTCACATATCTGTAGCATACCTCACAACCTGTCATTACAGGACACTTGGACAAAGACCAACAAAATGGGGGGACAAACACACAAAACGAAGGTCATATTGTAGACATCAGTGGTATACAGTGCATATAAATGGTGTATACACCTGTTAGAATGCCATGTATGTGATATACAAAATGACAGCACAAGAGACAAGTTTAGAATATTGACAACCTTTCATGTGACCTATAACCTGTACAATTCAATTGTAAAGCAAACAAATCTGTTAGGGGAACAATAATGACACATAACAATAGTACAACAACTTTGATGCATATGTGTGCATAGGCTGAAGCTAGTACTGTGTTGAGGCAGCTTTCAGTATAACTACAGCAGTACATCTTATTGAGCACACAACAGCCATCAATTACAGAGACTCTTTGATTAACAGCAACTAATGGTCAGCTGTCCTACCAGGATTATCCCAACATATACCCAGTTACCTGCTACAGCAACAGTCATGGTTTACATAGAGCTGATGAAGCTGCTAAGGGATCACATGTTTGAGCTGTATCAGCCTAGAGAAGGGTACCCAAACATTTCCATAGCATTGCACATACCATGGAACACAGTGCAGACAGTCAACAAAGGTGGTGAAAATATGGGGCTACAGTGACATTGCGAAGAAGTGGACATCCCACCAAAGTCTATGAGAATACAAGACCACAACTGGCCAGGTAGGCTGCCAGGAGCAACAGTGAAGGAGTAGCAGGAATCTCCAGCAAGTACTGGGTGTGTACTACATGTCACAACAACCTTCCATTGTCTCCATATGTCCTGCCTATACGGTAGGGTAGAAAGATGGCAGAGGTTCCTCACACCAAACAATATCCAGGCCTGGTGAAAGTCTAAAAACAATACATCAGGTTTCCAAAAAGCAAGTGGGAAAATGTGTTATGGTAATATGGGACCACAGTTGTACTCATTGGCCACAGTTCTGACAGGTGTGTTTGGCACAATATCACCACTGCACATCACCACAATAATACCACCCCCATGGTGAAGCATGGGGATGGCAGTGTCCTGCTTTGAGGTTGCTTTTCACATGCTGGAACTGGGGCTGTAGTGAGTTAGAGGGGATTATGAACAGTTCCAAACACTGGTCCCTTGTGGCTTCAAAACATTCTGGTGTCTGACACATAGCTGTGGATGGTAAGAAATTCCAACTTCCCACACAAAAAATGGCCTGAACCATACATCCATATCAACAAAAGGATGGCTTCACCAGAACACATCCAACATTCTGCAATGGCCGAGTCAGAGCCCACACCTACATCCAATAGGATATATGCAGGGTGACCTGAAGAGGGCAGTGCAAAGGGGATGCCCTTGCAATTTGACAGAGCTGGAGGTGTTTTGCAAGGAAGAGTGTGCAAACATTGGCAAGTCAAGATGTGCCATGATGATAGACACCTTCCCAAGAGGACTGCATGCTATGATTAAATTGAAAGCTGCTTTACCAGAGTATTACTTTAAGGGTGTGCACACTCATGCAACCAGCCTATTGTACCTATTTCAGTCACCAGATGTTACCTTTAACTGATGTGTATGTTGTTCAGTTGGATTGCAGACGTTATATGTCATATGAAATGATGGCAATGTTATGACCTGATTTCTAAGGTTTCATGTGATATATCACAAAAACCTGGCAAGTTAATAGGTTTGTGTACACTTACTATATTCACTGCAAGCTTGGGAAGTTGTTTGAGTAACCAGTATGTTTTAAAATACATGTACTGCAGGTTATGCAGTCTGCACATCCAGTTAAGACATTACTTAGTGGCACCATTCCACAGGCTAACCCAGTAATGTATCAGACAAACACAGGAGTTATGAGGAACAGACCAAACATATGAGCCACACATGTAGACATTCAGAAAACCCCTGTACAGTTGGGGGGCATGTTCTGTAGGAGTTTTCACAGTGCTATACAGGTGAACAGCAATAATTTACATAAGGTGCAGTATGTGCTAGTTGAAGGGTCATCATCTACTAACACCACTCACGTATCCCAGAGGTGTATATTAGTATTAATGGTAATTGAAAAGGGCTGCACTGGATGATGCTGAGGGTCCGTTCAGAGTGTGTATGTTATTGTCTGACTGCGTGTCATGAATGCCCCCAGTCGGCTAATGTTAGGTCTTGTAATGCCTTTGAGGCACCTCACCTGTGTGTGTGTGTGTGTGTGTGTGTGTGTGTGTGTGTGTGTGTGTGTGTGTGTGTGTGTGTGTGTGTGTGTGTGTGTGTGTGTGTGTGTGTGTGTGTTTGTGTGTGTGTATATATACCAGCAAACCTTGTGGTGCCAGTAGTTATTCACATATGTTGCTTTTCCCCTCACAGATGGACATTGTGGCTGTGGTCCCTCCTGCTCTGATACTGATGTGTGTCTCTGCAGACTCTGACCATAATGCTACTCATATGGAGGCACAGGTGGGGTTGTCAGGGGCTGAATCTGTGCCATCAGTTGGCACTTCACTATTGTCAACCCCATCCCCGCACAGAGTCACAATGTCCACACATACCTCATCACCAGTGGCCACAGATAATGGACAGTTGGTGGGTGGTGGCAGGGAACAGGCTACTGTGGTGACTATGGCAAGTGAGGGTGCAGGCACTATCCATAGCCAGAGTGCTGGTGAGATCCCACACAGGCAGATGGACAGGGGTGCTCGGAGGGGATTGCAGCCCGTCATGCCCCTGTTGCAAGTGCCACAGCAGCAGTCACCAGATGCAGGTTTCAGGTTGTTATGGGGGCACAGGTGCATAATTAACGTAATACCAGACATATACGCAGGGTCATAGAAGAGCATGTCCCTGGTGTGTGTGGCAATGCAAACTCACTGCAGCCATCTGTGAGCATACTGGAGTCATGGATAGATGCTGAAGGGAGACCTTGGCACTCCTTGACCATGGAATATCTGTGCTTGAGCATTTGGTGGACACTGGCTAGCAGCCATGTGGCTGTAGGGCAGCACTATGATCAGCTGAGGGTCTACATATCCGTGCATCATCGCATTCCCATGCTGGCAGTACCGCAAGCACTACTGAAGGGGGTGTGCTGTCCCCGCCATGATGCAGCAGACCATGGGCATGTGATCCTGGCCATTCCCAACAAGGACATGGATTCAGCATCAGCAGTCATCAGTGGGGAGTAATACTGCATCTGGACTCGGCCCTGGTGGTGCCAGTAATACCCTCAGCAGGCTCAGTTCCCTTGTCCGTGGCCAGAGATGGTGAACTGTACACTCTGCCATGTAGGGCCCACAGCTGTCCAAAATACCCCTGTATAGGGCACCTACATGGCAAGACTGTGTACATACAAACACACACACATCACACACGCACCATCCCTGCACTGTCCATTTAATGAACACCCCCCCCCAAACACACACACATGATGCCAATCATGTGGCCCAGCCTAGGCTTCTGGCAAAACCCACACAACACCCTGTGCATATGATGATACCTGTGTTACATCCATACAATCCATACCATCGATGCAGGGACATGCTTATATGGGTCTGATGCACAGAGTGACTTTAGTAGAGTGTAGCTATTTCATGCTGTGTAAGGTGCTGTCATCTGGCATTTGTAATGGGTACACATCAGAGTGTGTGTGTACCTTTTCAGTCATGATGCATTATCGGTGTTAGTAATACTAAGCGAATGTGGTCTCACATGCTGTATTCAGTTTGTGTTCCAGGTGTCTGTGTGTCAGCAGGATGTGGCCCTGCATACATCAGCAGCAAAGGGTATGGCAGTGTAGTAACACATCGACCACGTCATTGTCAGGGTACAGTTGTCTCTGCACACATTTCCCAGGTCTGTATAACAGTTCTTGCATGTGCCTCACAGCTTATAGGGCTGAGGGGTTGTATCTCAGTCTATGGTGGTTGACATCAGCTCTAGTATAGTGGACAATGGTATGTGTGGTGGGTGAAACACACCTCAGATTGCTAATGCCCTCAACCCCACAGGATAATGTGTCAACCAAACACACAGAGAATACTGTTCACACACACACACACACACACACACACACACACACACACACACACACACACACACACACACACACACACACAAAATCACAGTTACCAGTGTTGTGTTTTGAACCCCTACCCATCAAGTTGTGGTATCGCACTATTATGCGGTTATTGCAGGTGGCACAGAACTACTAGTGTGATGACTGTTACAAGGTATGTGTAAGGTGAATAACATCACGAAGCTTTGTGGGGTATGGCAATGGTGGCTGTACTGGGTGTGACAGTACTCATAATAGTGTTGCATACATGTATACATACTCACAACCACAGCTATATACACTAATGTGCACATACACACACACACGCACACACACGCACACACATGCACACACACACACACACACACACACACACACACACACACACACACAGACACAAACACACACACACTTGCCTGTACTGACATTAGCAGACCAACCTATTTTGTTATTCGTACCATACTATTCCATACTGTTGCACAGGGCTTATAGGGCTGACAAGTGTTTACAGATACCACTAGGGTTGATGTGAACAGCAGAAAGCCCATACAGTAGACTTAGGAATATGTAGTGTGTGTGTGTACCACGGCATAAAATATGAATCCATGGCCATTCTATGGATGTCATTCACACACAAACACACACAAGATTCTCTTCTCTTACACATATTTGCCAGGACTGGGAGTAGAACCCCTACCTATTTATTTATTGTTAGTACATTGTTGCACATTTATCGCATGCACCACAGAGATTATGGGGTGACACTTGTCCAAAGGTACTTTTAAGGCGAGGGGCATCACTAGGCCTTGCAAATTATGACAATGGGTGATGTACTGGGTGTGAGAGGCCACAGAATACTGTAACCTACACATACACATATACACACTTACAATAATACATGCACAATTGCCAGGAATCATATTAGAGCCCCTAGCTATATGGTTATTGGTATCATAGTGTTATGCAGTTACTGCACACACCACAGAGCTTTTAGGTTGTGGAATGCCCAAGGTACCTATATAGTGAATGAAATCTATAGTACTTGTAAGGTATGGCAATGGTAGCTGTACTGGGTGAGACGGGTCACCAACTACTTTCACCCACATGTTTACACACTCATAAACACTTTTAGACACACTAATGCACACACACACATTTGACAGTACTGAGATCCATGGGTTCAATGAGTCATAGGTGTGTATGTGACAAATGGCCATGGAGGCTTTACAAGGCTAGCTCATGGTAATACACTGACATTATGCCACCTGACAATACTCCCCAGTGTGTCTACTAAGTATAGTCACTGGAGTAATCCCCAGGGTGGGTATTCTATTCCCCATCCATTCCTCCTGATTTGTCTTGACGATGGCCAGTGATGTGCTCTGCTTGACATGTATGTGGTATCTATTCCATAGCATGGCCAGTCTCTGGGTTGTGAAGCTGTCCCTTCAGCATGTCCTGTTGATTGTGAGGATGGGGTTGAGGTATCTGGGGCATGTTGTGTGGACAGATTGCTTTCCTCGGATGTAGCATTTCTGACAGGGATGGGTCAGATATGGCTGTGTATGTCAGGCAGAAAACACACCGAAGTAGCCAATATGAGACAGAGATTCATTGCAGTTGTTGGAGTATGTCCATATGGGGCAAGTGTGCAGTACCTAAGATCCTCTTTGTGAGGTACATTTGCTGCCATTCCTGTTGTTGCTGGTGTCCAGTGGGGTACATGGCAAATGGGCCATAGTACACACTGATTGGCCTACTGAGGGGAGTGTACAGGGAAACACTGTCCTTTTACTTACCGGATTCAACAGCCTGAGTCAGGAGAAGTGACACATGGAAGGGCTTTTGGAAGACAGTGGCACTGTGGTGGTCACCATCAAGCTCACTGTCAACCTGTGTTTCCAGTTCTTTTATGCCAACATAAGTGTTCAGTGGACTACTGTCAATGTATTACTTTATGGGAGCCATGTTGTACCCAAAGGGGATGGTGGCACTTATGTCAAGGGTTCTGACAACAGTCATAGGTCTCAGGGAGGCCTTTGTGAAAGATTTCAACCTCACATGGGGGGGTAATAATAGCACCCACCTTGTAGTCATCTGCAAACATTGTCTGCCAGGGCACCTTTGTATTGGGCTGGTCCTCAGAGGTGTGGATCCCAAATATGAGGGAACCAAGGTCCACAACCTGTGGGACTCCACTCATGACTGTTTTGCAGTCTGACATGGAGTCCACTGCTTTCACACTGTGGGTTCTATCTTTGAGCCAGTTTGCAGGACACCTACTGATGTAGGTGTGGCTGCCTACCTGAGTGTGTTTGTGTATGATTCCTAAATGGGCAGTGATATCCAAGGATTAGATGAGCAGCCTATCTTGTTATATATTCCATACTGTCACATAGTTATTGCACATGGCACAATGCTTATAGAGCTGCAGAGTGTCTACAGGTCCCTCTACAGTGGATGACATCTGTGGGCCTTGTAATGTGGATATTGGGACATGTACTGGGTGGGAAACAGCAAAAGTAGCAAAACCCCAATGGATATGCTACACACATTTGCCTGGACTGAGATTAGAACCCCTTTCCCCCACATTCATGACTCATATGTCTTGTTGGTTATGCAAACGACTGTGGTTTTCAAGAAAAAGGGTTTTGCAAGTCACTCAGGGTTGAAGTCAGATATTACTGACATTTGACATTGCAATTTTTGACTTCATACCCATCAGACATTCCATGCTAATGCAATCATTCCATCAACTTTATTACATTATTAGAGCAGTGTTTCAAAGGTGTCCTTCTCTTTGGACCTTTTTCACCTCATTATTTATGGCTTTGGCCAGAATTGTGGCTCTCTGACACTGGCAGGTTTTCTCCTAGCAGTTAGCAGCATGGCCTTTTTTTGCATTTTGGAGACTATATTATGTTGGTGTTATAGACCCCATGACACTCCCTAACAGGGCACAGTAGGTGAGGCATGGGCATTTGCCACAGGCTGTAGGCTAGGTGTGACAGATGCAGGCCATTTGTAGAAAGGCAGTGCATTCTGATGATCATATGTTTCCAGGCTGAAAGCAGTGGGCAACCCTGGGATGGCACCAGTAAGTTGAGAGTGGGTGTTACTGACAATTGCTTTTTGTTTGTGTTGAGCCATCACTTTAGTTGATGGCTGGATGCTGCTTAAGGCTAGGAACATGTTACTGCATTTCTATGGGACTATGGGGGGGGTGACATTTCTGTACACAATACACGCTTGCAGAGACTGCGCTGATATTTGCTTAACATTTTGGTCCCATTGAGCATAGTGGCGTGCCCTATCTTTCAGACTACAGGCATAACAGTACTGACCACAGGTCAGATTGCTCTGGCATAGACATTTGTAGTTTCAGACTTCTTACCTTTCAAAGCCATACTGCCACTGCCAGACCTGCTGTGATATCACTGTGTAAAAGTCTGTAGGTGGGGATTTCATGGGTGTCATCATGTGGGGGTCTTTGCCAGGCATTTCTGTATGGTTTTCTACAGCTGATCTGCTGGGTGAGGCTGGGGGTGGGTATGGGACCCCCACTTTGACATCCATGCATGTGACCTATGAGTCTCCCCAGTTATTTGGCTCACCACATATACTGCAGTGGTATTTGTCAAATAGGGTGGTACTGCATGGTGTGGGTAGGCCAGTATTGGGAATACACTTCCTGCTGTCCCACAGAACTGTCAGTTGTCTGCTGCTATCCCAGTAAGCCACCCCATTCCTTTGCATGCTTGAATCAATACCATAGCTATGCTATCAGAACATTCCACTCGATTCATTAATTTTGTTAAGGAGACTGACTTACTTTGTGCCTGAGGCTGTTGTGAGTATGGTGCTTGAGGGATGACTATGTCGGATGCACACAGTACACTGTCTATACATGGTAGAGTATAGGTGGTGTAATGTTTGGCATCCATTTCACTGTGTGTGCGAGTCAGAGAGAGAGATCAGTCCCTCCTACAGTGTCAGTGTATGTGCTATGCATTGCCTCTTTGCCAAGGACAGGGCATACTGGGCATGCCTCCATCTGCCTACAGGGGCATGTTTAAGATGTTCCTCCTCCGAGTCCCTCTGTGCCTGTGGAGACCTTGGCAATGGTGGGGGGACTGTGTGGCCCTTCCTTGTTTTGTTCCTGCTGCAGCTGTTTCCACAGGATCATACTGTGTAGCATGGCACATACTATGAACATGTGTGCACATGGCTTGAGAGTACTGCAAGACTCCAATGGATATGTCAAGGCAGCAGAACCATGACTTCAGCATCCCAAACACATGTTCTATAATGGTCCTGGTTTGTGTGTGTGCCTCATTATGGCATTCTTGTGTAGGTGTGTGTGCATTTCTGATGGGTGTCATCAGCCCCTGCTCCAGTGCATAGCCAACATCCCCCACCAGATGGCCATATGGGATGTACCCAATGGCAAACGCCCTGTACAGCTGTGACGAATGCCAGATGTGGGAGTTGTGACAGTTTCCAGGGCTGCCAGCACACACATTCATGATAATGCCCTGGGCATTGTACATGACCTGGAAGTTGATGGAGTGGAACCCTTTGCGGTTTAGGTAGACCCTACCCTGGTCACTGGGTGGTGCTTTGATGTGGATGTGTGTGCTGTCTATGGCACCTAGTATCTCCAGGTATTCTGCTACATGGTGGAAGAGATGCATATTGCTGTTCTTCTCCTCACGGGTGCTGGGGAAGTAAATGTGTTCAGCGGCATGTAGTCAACTGGCATCCAGGAACTGGTGGAGTATCCAGGACACAAATGCCTGTGAGACCCCCATGATATCCCCAGTTGGTCTTTGGCAAGTACCTGTAGCTAGTATTCTTAAGGCTACACATACCTTGGTATCCACTGGGATGGGTTCCCTCTGTTGGTTCTGGATCTGAGGCAAGGCCGGCACAGCTCAATAAGTTGCTGAAGTATGTCCCTCTCCACCCTGTAGAACTCTACTATCTCCAGATCATGTAGCCCCTGGTAGGTTACCCTGGGTCTGAACACTCTTCTCCTCCTCAGTCTGAGTCATTTGGCAGCATTATCCTCCTCACCATCCTCAATCTCTAGCACATACTGATAGATCAAAGCAACAGCAGCCCCTAACATGTTTTATTATTTTTGTCAGTTTAAAATTCCCCCCAATGTGCACACCAGTGGTGTAGAGTTTGTGGGAAAAAGCAGACTGAAAGGTGTTTGCATAGTTTATAGTAATGTGCTGGGCTGCTGCCTGTGTAATTGGCTGATTCTGATACACTCCACCTGCCAGCTATGGTAGTTCTCCTTGATTGCCTCCCTTCTGCTGTTTCCCCTTTCATTTCCTCCTCATTTAAGCACTGATGGGTGC
The DNA here is from genome assembly GCF_019279795.1 of Protopterus annectens. Lineage (NCBI taxonomy): Eukaryota > Metazoa > Chordata > Ceratodontiformes > Protopteridae > Protopterus > Protopterus annectens. The sequence continues at coordinate 332,873,693 of NC_056731.1, forward strand.
CACGCATTCCTGGTGCTCAAATGTAAACAGTTCTGCTATCCCCCCCCTTTTTTTTTTTTAGGCCCGGTGCATGCTGCACACACCTGTTTAGCTAAAGTAAATACTTTTAAGCAGAACTAACTCTCCCTGGATGCGAACACGCTCTGCATTTCACGGAATAAGACAATACAGCCTCATTCACATCTCCTTCCTTAGCTGCGCTTAGCTAAGGGCAAACATAGGCCACTGAGCTCCAATGTGCTTACAGCAAGCATGACACTCCCTCTTTTCATGTTAGCTGCTCCTCCTAGCTACACGGTGGTGTTAGAACACCTACATGGTTAGGTGCAGTCTGACACTTAGAAGAAATTTGTGATTCAGTATAAATCCCATCATTTGGATACACCACTGCATTACTCCATAGTTACCACACTTAGGCTAGGCCTTTCCCCTTAGGAACCACTATTCCCTGGTATTGTTTTTATTCTGCATGACATTGACTATAATGACAAAATGCAGATTTATGTAAAAATTGATTTTTCCCACTTTTTTTTTTGGCACAATCCCGTTTGCGCGCTGCGGCCCTATACTTAAATGACCGAGATTGGCCAAAAAAAAATTTTTATTTTAAAAAACTGAAGCTATTTATCATGCCAATGGTCATATATTGAGCCATTGGCATGCCTAATAGATATAATACATGCTTTATTACGAGCCGTCATGCCTCCATTTTCTAATTTGCAGAAATGTGTTCAGCTAGTAACTGAACACATTTCTGCTCCTTACACTATTCTTGTAAGGACACCTGCTGCTTGCTGAATCACTAATTCACATCATTTGCATGGTTTTCACCAGAAAATGAGGTAATTAGCATTAGGCAGTAGTGTCCGTACAGGAATAGTGTAGAAGCACTCATTTACATCCCAGGAGCCCTTTGTTGAATTGCTCGGTGGCCATGTTCCATGCAGCAGCTGCTGCACTATTCCTACACTCTGTGTAGGGTTTAATGAATCCCAAGGTGGCCCTATTTCTGGGTCATTGTCCCCCCATTATGTTGTGCTTTGTTCAGATTTATTGCACTAAGAGATTGAGAGCTGTGAAAACAATTATCTGTTAAGCCCTGGTGATCACTGTGGCATTCCATACAAAACCCTGAACCTTTTGTGAACTGACTTAAACAGGATTGCTATGTCTGTTGTCTTACATGGTTTTCTCACCAGCAGTACTATTGCCAGCCAAGAAAGTGTGCTTATTTATGTTTTAACATGGTGCATGGCATGAATATGCAATGAGCACTGCTGCTTACCGTGCATCACAGTGCACACATGTAAACTCTGTGTAAGCTTCGCGCAACCTAGACAGAGTTTACTGAATCCCAGGGTATGACTTTAAGAAACAGATAAAATCCTTAAATAATATATTATTATTTTGCATTTGTCCATTGGTTCTCATTTTATTCCCAGTAGCTGAAGTATTACTAATTTAGATTAGCACAGAAAAAAATCCCATATTAGTGGACACTAACTTCCATATCAGCACTTTTTATGTCATGTGTCAGTTTATATCACAGATTGCTCAGCCTTAGTTACTAATCCTTATAAAACAGCAAAACATGGCATTCCTCTTTTTTGACTTTTTCTAAACCTTATTTTATGGAACTGACTTAAAACCAATACAATTATTCTTCAGTTATCATATACTTTCTTGATTGGCAGAGCCTGATCAAACAGCATTTGAAATTTTGACGAATATTTCTTCCAGTTTTTTTTTAATTTTTCTGTAAAAACAGTCCCGGTACTAACAGTTCCTTTCTTTCTTTCTTTGTTCTTCATCTGATAAAGTACCTGTATGTAAGGTTCACTTGAGGGCTTTTCTTAAGTGTTTCATAATACTTGGGCTGCAAATTTTCTATTTTATAAATCCTGAATTGCATTTTCTAAGTTCATAGTTCATAGTTCAAGTGGCTTAACTAATTAGGTTTGGCTTTTATGCAATGGTACAGTATAAGAGTGATCTCCCTTTTCTTGTAGTACAAAATATGAATTGTGTTTTTAATATTATTAAATAAGATTATAATTTACAGCTATATTGGTGGCATAGTGACTCATGTTTAAATGGCTTATCTAATGCTTGATGGCAAAAGCAAGGAGGGTGGGTTTGCCTGTGCCTGTGCTGAGGGGGTGTTATTTTTGGATTTCACCAATGCCTTATTGACAGAGCCTTTGCTGGAAACCAAATTCACTTGATGCTTTGGGGGAACATTAAAGAGAAGACAAGGAAATGTTCTCCCAAACAAGTATTAGTAGCACTTCTTAGCACATTTCGATGATAATGCTTGTGCAGACAAAGAGTCATAGGCAGTCTGTGCATTGATAAAGGTGCCTGCATCATAATCAAGGGAGGAGTTGGGTCAGAAATAAAATGCTATCATTGACAGGATACTAGTGAGGGCACAAAATACTATCATGGCTGCCTGGATGATGACTCTTTTCAGAAAACATAATGTCTCTTCAAGGGAAACATGGATTTTCAGCAGACACAGAGGAAAAATCATACAAAATTAAGTCTGTAGTTTAAAAATTTCACATGAGTAGCGCAGCCTCAGTACTGTGTTAGGGAAAGAGATGAGTATGACTCTTTTCTGTTTTACAGAAATAGGCCATACTGTAAAATGCCTACATAGTGTTTGTTCTCTCTTCAGCAAACACCGCAGCATGATTTGAGGAAGTGTAATAGGATATGTGAATCTGACATTTGCAACATGTCCAACATGTCAAGCTTGTCCTCTGTTGGTGTCAGAAAGCTCCCTGTAACCATGATCATTAATGTTACACATATTTTTGTGTCCAGTGGGATGGGCATTTTACACACACACACACACACACACACACACACACACACACACACACACACACACACACACACACACACACACACACACACACTTTATCCTGGTTGTAGATAACACAGCTTTTTTCTAGATATCAGTCCATTATCTGATGGACCATTATGTGCTGAGGCACAAAGCACTGATGGCATCTCTTGTGATGGTACAGATGGCTGTGATGCACAGCACCATGGACACTGGCTCCAATGGTAGCCACTAACACAGATTGTTCAGCTACAGCTGGAGCTACACCTGTAACATTTGTGGCATACATCAAAACCTCTTGTTGTTGTTCACAACAGGTTTGTCCTTTGGCACAGTGCTTCTACTTTGTACATGTCTGAGTTGCTCCACCATGTTTGATGTCACCATTTAGATAATCTGTGTGCCTCATTTGCATGTCATACCTCATTTCCATATCATTATGTAATCACTTACTTGTGCTGCATACCACGTTATTTTCCACATTACAGGGCTGTGCTGTGATTTCTGAAGTACCTTCACCCTGCTCACTGTGTCTACCTGCACTACAATGCTCTGCATGTTACTCTACATGTCTAAGTGTTTTACACATTTTTCATCCTCACTAAATGCTTATTATGATACTTTGTTCCAAGGCACTTTATATACGAGATGAAACTCAGGCAACCAACTCTATCCTTGCCATCCTTTGTATCAGTTTTCTTGGAACTATATCAAGAATAGATTGATGACTACTATGTAGATTTTGCAGCATATTAAATATGTAACAAATAAGTACAATATAATTTGTGAAGAATTTAGCCTTCATGTTTTCTGATGGTTAATGATCAAAGAACTGAACTAGACTTTTACATTCATAAAATGCAATCTGAACATGTAAGATCTTTTATAATATAACAAATTAAGAAAATTACAGCTGCAGCACACATGGTTATCTTTTATTTTTGAAGAAATTAGTAAAATGATATACATAGCTTTTTAAATATAAGCAAGAGTTCATATATTTTATCAACATAACATTGGGCCGGATTCACAATGGCTTGCACAGAATCTGAGAGTAGAGTAAGACTACATTCAGCCATCATGTCCGACGAGCGATCCAGGAACAGCCTGTAGGGGCGTGTAAGAGAGCTCCTAAAACGGCTCTTACATGGACAGGGCTGGGACATGCAAATCACCTCAATTGCAGGTGAAAGGCATGCAAATGAGGTAGATTTGTGATTCAGGAAACCCAAACCTGTCCGAGTAAGAGCAGTGTTATTTGCAGAAATGTACTCAGTTGACAACTGAGTACCATTCTGCAAATAGCAAAACGGAGCCGTGACAGCTCCAAATAAAGGTTGCATCCAGTGCAGGAAGCATGCCAATGGCCAAATATACGACCATTGGAAAAGTTCCCTGATGCAAAATTAAAATAAAAATAATATTTTTTTTTCGCTGATTTCTGATGTTTAAGTGTAGCACAGCACCGCGCAAACGGGCTGTGCTCTAAAACACAGAATACTACATATTAAAACCCACAAATGTAGATTTTATTGAAAGTGGTAATGTACAATGCAAGGGAATGGCAGGCTAAAGACAAGATGGCCACCGAGTAGAGGTTGCTAAGGGGGGAAGCTCAGTCTAGGACATGTAACCAAGCATTAGTAGGCAATCCTATGTAAATGAATGTTAGGATAGTGAATCTCTAGTTTACATATCAAACGAGCACAGTCAGTGGAGTGTAGGAGTAGGATATGGGGAGCAACAGAGTAGAAGATAGGTGACATCACAAGGGGGATATGTATGAAAGAAGTGAAGCTCATTGGAGCAAAGTGGCATGTGTCCGTTGTCATTTAGACATCATGGAAAGAGGTGTGTCAACAGGTAGGCTAGGGAAAGCCAAGAAATGGAAGGTGTATACTGTGGATAACACCAAAGTTTCTTGCTGAGCGTGCATGCACGCGTGTGTGCGCCTGTAAACCCGAGTAAGACAGAGTGCGCACATATAAGCGTGAGTGCGAGCGTTTAAGTCAGAGTAATCATGTATAAGGCTGTTTAAAGAGTTGTAAGTGCATTTGCCCTGGTGTGTGCACGTTTTAACCCGAATAAGCAAGTTTTAGTCCGTGTAAGCATGTGTGCATGCGTGTGAGCTGGTGTGTGCGTGTTTGCGCTTGTGTGTGCGGCACTCCCCTCTGAGGAAACAGAAAGGAAAAAGGAAGCACAACAAATAGTAGGAAGCTACCAGGGAGTACTAGCAGAGCTAGCAGGTGAAAACCATCAGAATCAGGCAATTACACAGGCAGTACACTAGCCCAGCCTAGCACTTAAAACTCTGCCAACAACAGTCCATTATGTTTCTCACAACAGACACTGCAGTAAGATAATAGAAGTGAAAACTGAAAAAGCTTTACTGAGACAAAGAAATGTTAGGGGCTGCCATTGCTGTTATAAGGCGACATATGCAACATGCTGAGGGTGGTGACAATGGAAATGCTGCTGGACAACTCACAGTGAGGAGACGGAGAAGAGTGTACAGGCCCAGGATAACCTACCAGGGGCTACATGAGCTTGAGATAGTGGAGCGCTATAGAGTGGACAGAGACCTCATGCAGCAAATTGTTGAGCTGTGCAGGCCACGCCTCACACACAGAACCAACAGGGGGGAACCAATCTCAGTGGAAACCAAGGTATGTGTTGGCCTAAGAATATTAGTAACAGGTACCTTCCAGAGACCAACTGGTGATATGATGGGGATATCACAGGCATCAGCATCCAGGGTACTACACCAGTTCCTGGATGCCATGTCAGCACATGTCGGTGATCATGTATATTTCCCCAATTCCCGTGAGGTATTGGCCAGCACTATGCATCTCTTCCAGCAAATAGCGGAATACGCTGAGGTAGTGGGTGCAATAGACTGCACGCACATATGCATCAAAGCACCAGCCGGCAAGCGGGTAGGGTCTACTTCAACCGCAAGGGCTTCCCCTCCACCAACTGCCAGGTTGTGTGTGATGCCCAGGGCATAATACTGAATGTGCGTGCAGGCTGCCCTGGAAGCTACCATGATTCCCATATCTGGCATCTGATGCAGATGTACCAGACATTTGCCAATGGGGACATCCCACATGGTCACCTAGTGGGGGATGCTGGCTATGCACTGGAGCCGTGGCTGATGACATCCATCAGAAATGCACACACACCTGAACAGGAATGCCATAATGAGGCACACGCACAAACATGTAATGTAATAGAGCGGGTGTTTGGGCTGCTCAAGTCACGGTTCCAGTGCCTGGACACATCTGGTGGAGCCTTGTAGTACTCACCAACTACATGTACCCAAATTGTCATGGTATGTGCTATGCTACATAATATGATCTTGCGAAAACAGCTGTAGCAGGACTAGCATAGGCCTGACCCAAACAGCCCCCCACCATTGCCAAGGCCATCACAGGCAGAGCTTGACTCAGAGGATGAACAAACTGAGCCTGCCCCAGTAGGCAGAAGGAGGTGTGCCCAGTATGTTTTGGCCTTGGCAAAGAGGCAACGCATAGCACATACACTGGCTCAGTAGGGACTCTGGAAATGATACCCCTCTCCGACTCGCACATAAAGTAAAAGGGATGCCTAAGGTGACACTACCTGCTTCCAAACATGTGCAGGGAGTGTAGTATGTGCATCCGACATAGGCAGCCCTGCAACACCACCTAAGGCAAGAATGCCATGTGTTAAGCAATATAAAGCAGTGCTAAACAGCAATTATCACCATATAGTATATGCAAAGAAAATCGACACACCAACTAGCACAACTGTAGCCATTGTTCAGTAACATTGGGCAATGTCCAGCAATGCTGGTGAATATTGAGCAATGTTGGACAAGCCTGGTCTAAGTAGGGCATAGCTGAACAAAGCCAACATGTTCATATTTGCTTAACAGGCCTTTAAGCAGTCTGGTCTGCTCAGTATGAAAATATAAAGCAGTGATGGGCCTCAAACCCAGGATACTGTGCACTATAGCCAAAGTACTGAACCACTAAACCATGACAGTATTGCAGTGGTCCACCTGTATGATGGAATGTTGATAAGTCTATGCAAAGTATTCTATGGAAACCCTGCAGGCACAGCATAATCCTTGTTGAGTTATGACACAAAGGTGAGTCCTGCAATGAAAACAGAACCTGACTTCCAGCACACACAATATAAATGTTAATATTGGTCATGTTTGCAAACATCAGCAAATGTAGGGGACGTCAGATAGCAACATACTGAAGGGTCACACTGGGCATGCTCACACACTTGAATAAATGAGACAATTGTCAGGCAACAAAACATGGAATGTCAGAACTTTGCATGCTCACACACTTAGGCCATGTCTGAGTACAGCAGTGGGCCACACATATCTGGCAGTTGCATGTGTTAACCCAGGAACCTGTCACTATACAGCAATCCGCCCTGTGCACACAGTTATATGACAAAAGACACATCTATAATACAGTGGAACCCTGTCATAATCAAATATGTTCTGCAGATACTGAAGTTCTTCATGGAAACTGGTAAAGCAAAGATGATAAAGACCTGCAAACAGTATCAGCAATAAACATTGTGCATCTTGAACATTAGCATAGGTTCAGAGGTCGATACTAGGCTATCTGCCCTAGGGCATGTACAAGCCTAGCCAGAGTGTGTTTGGCATTCACAACCCTGTCAGATTACTACACTGTGTGTGTGTGAATAGTAGGTCACACAAGATAGCCCATGTATGTTTATGCTAGTGTGCCTCTGTCTAGCAGGGACACAGAAGATATCCCAGGGGTAAATATACAATCACCCATACAGTCATCAAGATGTCTCCAGTAGGTGGTCAGTGGGTGGCTCTGCCTATGTGAAACTGGGATTACATTCTGTAGTGAGTGGAGCATCTGGGATAAGAATCTGTCGCTCCATAATGTCCTATTAACATCTGTGCTGAGGTATACGTCCCTGCAGTGTGTAGCTCCAAGGGAGTTGGATATCCTGAGGTGGAGCATGTCCAGTAATTCTGGTTTGGGTATAGCTGTAAACAACAGGCACACATCATATCTGCGTAGGTGGTAAGCGACTGAGTAGAGCTGGAGTTACTGCATCTGAACTATGCAGGGCATCTGTGTGAGTCCCTAGATCTGCTTGGTAAGGACCGTCCATGGCCAGTACAGTCTGCAGGTGTCAGGTAAGGTACACCCCAAATGTGGCATTGTAACCAAGCATGGATGTGATGAGTATAGGGGCACAATGACCTCACTCGATCTAGATGTGAAACCATATGGGATAAGGAGGCACACATAGAAGGTGTGTCCAACCACTTTGGCAACGTGAATGTTAAACGCGACAGTACGAACAAGTGATGTCCCCAAACCCCTACCAACTCCTACCGTATGTAATGGAGTACTACCTATGTGGTAATGTGTGGGCATGTTGTTACTCCCAAAGGGGATGACTACGCAACTAATGGCATTTAGCTGTAGGCCATGGCTCAAGCACCAGTCATCCATCTTTGTGAGACCCTGATTGAGTATGCATGTGGCAGCTGGAGAGTTGATCATGGCACCCAGTTTGCAGTCAAGGCAAACATGTTCAGCCATATTCCCCCTGTGATAGCCTGTACGTAAGACAAATATATACTGAACAAGAAGGATCCCAGGACCAAGCTGAGTGGGATGCCTTGTGTAACTGGTGTATAGTCAGACATGGCACCTGCAATTCTGACCATGTGGGTGCTATCCCTGATCTAGGTATCAATCCATTGTGTGAGATATGTGTCCAAATTGATGCTGGTGAGCCTATGCATAATGGCCCAGTGGGTTATTGTGTTGAATGGTTTTGCAAGGTTCAGGTAGGCTGTGTGGATAACCGTCCCTATGTCGATGGACCTGTTAACCATTTAAAGAATACCTACAGGTTTAAGAGGCAAGATCTGCCCACAACGATGCTGAAATGAGTAGGACACAGTGTCTGTAGGTTCCCGGCGTCTATGTGTAGAAGTCCTATGACAATATGCTCCATAGCTTTGCAGAACAGGCTACATAGGTTTATAGGGAATATTGTCTGTGGTCCATTGTGGCACCAACTCTGTGGAGCAGGACCACTGTCGCAGTACGCCATTCCTTGGGTACATATCCTGTGGTAACTCCGATATTGAACAATGATGTAATGTGAGGGTTGCCTTTGTCATGATGCTCGTGTATGATGCTGGCTGAGACACCATCTGGTCACATTGATACTGTGATGTACGCTGTGGGGAGGGCAGCACTCACCTGTTACTGTGTGATGTCAGGGAGGTTATACTCTGTTGGGATGGATAGTTGCTCCTTAGGGGGGATGGGTGGGAGACATCTGCACTGAATCTGTTTGCCATGAAGTAGGCAATGCCAGTGGGTTCAGGGTAGATTTAGCCAGTATCTCACAGCATATCAGTGAGTGTCCACCCAGGTTCCTGACATAACTGAAGAAGGCCGTGTGATAGTCCTACGTGTCAGGTGCAATTGTCTGGTAGAAGCGGCCCTTAGAAAAGTCCATGAGTGATTGTAGCTGTCTGCTAGTACAGATCACAGATGCCTTCCCAGTCTGGGATTGTGCTCTATCATGTAGTAGCATCCTCCTGACGTTGTACAGCTTATTAATGGCTGGGGTCTACCAGACAGGTCCCCTGCCATTGTAGTAGTGGGTCTTGTTGTTATTTGGGATAGCACAATCCATGCAGTCCACTAGGTGTCCATAGAATGTGTATGTAAAGGATGCAGCAGTGTGAGCTGTATATGCCACTGTCTCAGGATCTCTGAAGGATACCACCTTGCTTCGGTGAAGTGAGATGTTGGCTCATGAGAAGTTCACCAAGATTACACAGGATGGGTGTGTGGAGGGTATATGTATGTCCTGTGAGATACATGTATATTCTGACCTTACCAATGTGGGGTATATCGCTGGTGTGGAACATAGAGTCCCCATGTTGGTGATGAGCAGGTCCAATATGTATTCCTCCTTGTGTCTATGCTGACTGGTTGTGCCAAAGCATATGAGTCCACAAATTGTAGTGACTGTTGTGTGAGGTTGTCGGGGTTGAGTAGTATCCCCAGTAAATATGTTTCTCACAACAGACACTGCAGTAAGATAATAGAAGTGAAAACTGAAAAAGCTTTACTGAGACAAAGAAATGTTAGGGGCTGCCATTGCTGTTATAAGGCGACATATGCAACATGCTGAGGGTGGTGACAATGGAAATGCTGCTGGACAACCCACAGTGAGGAGACGGAGAAGAGTGTACAGGCCCAGGATAACCTACCAGGGGCTACATGAGCTTGAGATAGTGGAGCACTATAGAGTGGACAGAGACCTCATGCAGCAAATTGTTGAGCTGTGCAGGCCACGCCTCACACACAGAACCAACAGGGGGGAACCAATCTCAGTGGAAACCAAGGTATGTGTTGGCCTAAGAATATTAGTAACAGGTACCTTCCAGAGACCAACTGGTGATATGATGGGGATATCACAGGCATCAGCATCCAGGGTACTACACCAGTTCCTGGATGCCATGTCAGCACATGTCGGTGATCATGTATATTTCCCCAATTCCCGTGAGGTATTGGCCAGTACTATGCATCTCTTCCAGCAAATAGCGGAATACGCTGAGGTAGTGGGTGCAATAGACTGCACGCACATATGCATCAAAGCACCAGCCGGCAAGCGGGGTAGGGTCTACTTCAACCGCAAGGGCTTCCCCTCCACCAACTGCCAGGTTGTGTGTGATGCCCAGGGCATAATACTGAATGTGCGTGCAGGCTGCCCTGGAAGCTACCATGATTCCCATATCTGGCATCTGACGCAGATGTACCAGACATTTGCCAATGGGGACATCCCACATGGTCACCTAGTGGGGGATGCTGGCTATGCACTGGAGCCGTGGCTGATGACATCCATCAGAAATGCACACACACCTGAACAGGAATGCCATAATGAGGCACACGCACAAACATGTAATGTAATAGAGCGGGTGTTTGGGCTGCTCAAGTCACGGTTCCAGTGCCTGGACACATCTGGTGGAGCCTTGCAGTACTCACCAACTACATGTACCCAAATTGTCATGGTATGTGCTATGCTACATAATATGATCTTGCGAAAACAGCTGTAGCAGGACTAGCATAGGCCTGACCCAAACAGCCCCCCACCATTGCCAAGGCCATCACAGGCAGAGCTTGACTCAGAGGATGAACAACCTGAGCCTGCCCCAGTAGGCAGAAGGAGGTGTGCCCAGTATGCTTTGGCCTTGGCAAAGAGGCAACACATAGCACATACACTGGCTCAGTAGGGACTCTGGAAATGATACCCCTCTCCGACTCGCACATAAAGTAAAAGGGATGCCTAAGGTGACACTACCTGCTTCCAAACATGTGCAGGGAGTGTAGTATGTGCATCCGACATAGGCAGCCCTGCAACACCACCTAAGGCAAGAATGCCATGTGTTAAGCAATATAAAGCAGTGCTAAACAGCAATTATCACCATATAGTATATGCAAAGAAAATCGCACACACCAACTAGCACAACTGTAGCCATTGTTCAGTAACATTGGGCAATGTCCAGCAATGCTGGTGAATATTGAGCAATGTTGGACAAGCCTGGTCTAAGTAGGGCATAGCTGAACAAAAGCCAACATGTTCATATTTGCTTAACAGGCCTTTAAGCAGTCTGGTCTGCTCAGTATGAAAATATAAAGCAGTGATGGGCCTCAAACCCAGGATACTGTGCACTATAGCCAAAGTACTGAACCACTAAACCATGACAGTATTGCAGTGGTCCACCTGCATGATGGAATGTTGATAAGTCTATGCAAAGTATTCTATGGAAACCCTGCAGGCACAGCATAATCCTTGTTGAGTTATGACACAAAGGTGAGTCCTGCAATGAAAACAGAACCTGACTTCCAGCACACACAATATAAATGTTAATATTGGTCATGTTTGCAAACATCAGCAAATGTAGGGGACGTCAGATAGCAACATACTGAAGGGTCACACTGGGCATGCTCACACACTTGAATAAATGAGACAATTGTCAGGCAACAAAACATGGAATGTCAGAACTTTGCATGCTCACACACTTAGGCCATGTCTGAGTACAGCAGTGGGCCACACATATCTGGCAGTTGCATGTGTTAACCCAGGAACCTGTCACTATACAGCAATCCGCCCTGTGCACACAGTTATATGACAAAAGACACATCTATAATATAGTGGAACCCTGTCATAATCAAATATGTTCTGCAGATACTGAAGTTCTTCATGGAAACTGGTAAAGCAAAGATGATAAAGACCTGCAAACAGTATCAGCAATAAACATTGTGCATCTTGAACATTAGCATAGGTTCAGAGGTCGATACTAGGCTATCTGCCCTAGGGCATGTACAAGCCTAGCCAGAGTGTGTTTGGCATTCACAACCCTGTCAGATTACTACACTGTGTGTGTGTGAATAGTAGGTCACACAAGATAGCCCATGTATGTTTATGCTAGTGTGCCTCTGTCTAGCAGGGACACAGAAGATATCCCAGGGTAAATATACAATCACCCATACAGTCATCAAGATGTCTCCAGTAGGTGGTCAGTGGGTGGCTCTGCCTATGTGAAACTAGGATTACATTCTGTAGTGAGTGGAGCATCTGGGATAAGAATCTGTCGCTCCATAATGTCCTATTAACATCTGTGCTGAGGTATACATCCCTGCAGTGTGTAGCTCCAAGGGAGTTGGATATCCTGAGGTGGAGCATGTCCAGTAATTCTGGTTTGGGTATAGCTGTAAACAGCAGGCACACATCATATCTGCGTAGGTGGTAAGCGACTGAGTAGAGCTGGAGTTACTGCATCTGAACTATGCAGGGCATCTGTGTGAGTCCCTAGATCTGCTTGGTAAGGACCGTCCATGGCCAGTACAGACTGCAGGTGTCAGGTAAGGTACACCCCAAATGTGGCATTGTAACCAAGCATGGATGTGATGAGTATAGGGGCACAATGACCTCACTCGATCTAGATGTGAAACCATATGGGATAAGGAGGCACACATAGAAGGTGTGTCCAACCACTTTGGCAACGTGAATGTTAAACGCGACAGTACGAACAAGTGATGTCCCCAAACCCCTACCAACTCCTACCGTATGTAATGGAGTACTACCTATGTGGTAATGTGTGGGCATGTTGTTACTCCCAAAGGGGATGACTACGCAACTAATGGCATTTAGCTGTAGGCCATGGCTCAAGCACCAGTCATCCATCTTTGTGAGACCCTGATTGAGTATGCATGTGGCAGCTGGAGAGTTGATCATGGCACCCAGTTTGCAGTCAAGTGCAAACATGTTCAGCCATATTCCCCCTGTGATAGCCTGTACGTAAGACAAATATATACTGAACAAGAAGGATCCCAGGACCAAGCTGAGTGGGATGCCTTGTGTAACTGGTGTATAGTCAGACATGGCACCTGCAATTCTGACCATGTGGGTGCTATCCCTGATCTAGGTATCAATCCATTGTGTGAGATATGTGTCCAAATTGATGCTGGTGAGCCTATGCATAATGGCCCAGTGGGTTATTGTGTTGAATGGTTTTGCAAGGTTCAGGTAGGCTGTGTGGATAACCGTCCCTATGTCGATGGACCTGTTAACCATTTAAAGAATACCTACAGGTTTAAGAGGCAAGATCTGCCCACAACGATGCTGAAATGAGTAGGACACAGTGTCTGTAGGTTCCCGATGTCTATGTGTAGAAGTCCTATGACAATATGCTCCATAGCTTTGCAGAACAGGCTACATAGGTTTATAGGGAATATTGTCTGTGGTCCATTGTGGCACCAACTCTGTGGAGCAGGACCACTGTCGCAGTACGCCATTCCTTGGGTACATATCCTGTGGTAACTCCGATATTGAACAATGATGTAATGTGAGGGTTGCCTTTGTCATGATGCTCGTGTATGATGCTGGCTGAGACACCATCTGGTCACATTGATACTGTGATGTACGCTGTGGGGAGGGCAGCACTCACCTGTTACTGTGTGATGTCAGGGAGGTTATACTCTGTTGGGATGGATAGTTGCTCCTTAGGGGGGATGGGTGGGAGACATCTGCACTGAATTTGTTTGCCATGAAGTAGGCAATGCCAGTGGGTTCAGGGTAGATTTAGCCAGTATCTCACAGCATATCAGTGAGTGTCCACCCAGGTTCCTGACATAACTGAAGAAGGCCGTGTGATAGTCCTATGTGTCAGGTGCAATTGTCTGGTAGAAGCGGCCCTTAGAAAAGTCCATGAGTGATTGTAGCTGTCTGCTAGTACAGATCACAGATGCCTTCCCAGTCTGGGATTGTGCTCTATCATGTAGTAGCATCCTCCTGACGTTGTACAGCTTATTAATGGCTGGGGTCTACCAGACAGGTCCCCTGCCATTGTAGTAGTGGGTCTTGTTGTTATTTGGGATAGCACAATCCATGCAGTCCACTAGGTGTCCATAGAATGTGTATGTAAAGGATGCAGCAGTGTGAGCTGTATATGCCACTGTCTCAGGATCTCTGAAGGATACCACCTTGCTTCGGTGAAGTGAGATGTTGGCTCATGAGAAGTTCACCAAGATTACACAGGATGGGTGTGTGGAGGGTATATGTATGTCCTGTGAGATACATGTATATTCTGACCTTACCAATGTGGGGTATATCACTGGTGTGGAACATAGAGTCCCCATGTTGGTGATGAGCAGGTCCAATATGTATTCCTCCTTGTGTCTATGCTGACTGGTTGTGCCAAAGCATATGAGTCCACAAATTGTAGTGACTGTTGTGTGAGGTTGTCGGGGGTTGAGTAGTATCCCCAGTAAATATGTGTGTATATGAAGTCACACAATATAATGGTGTCTGTGGAGACCTTCATATTCTCCATAGTTCCCACAAAAGCCAAGTGTGGTTCCTGAGTTTGGGAGTGTGTTCTGTAGCAGGCAACAAACTGAAAGGCAGTACTGCACAATGGTAGTTGTATATGTATGGTCTGTGATGCTTTGTGCAGTGCTACTAACCTGGAGGTGTGTGTGTATCTGTGATGTATATGGATACTCCCCCTAGTTGTGTTGTCTGTTCCAAGTCTTGTTGTCAGACAGCATGGTATGAAACATAACCTGGTAGTGCTGGTGTGCATAAGCGAGCCTGAACCAGGTGTCTGTCAGTGCACAGATATTGCTCTCCTCCATACTGAGGAGAGTCCTGAGTGGCCACAATATGAGGTTAACACAACTGTTGTTGAGCAGCATTACCCTTAGTTTCATTTAACCTGTAATGTCTATGGAGGTGGGCTTGTCTTCCGAGCCCTGCTTAAAAAAGGCACTCTGGTGGTAGCAAGAGCCTTAGCCATGATACCAAAGTTCAAGGGTGACAGGTGCAAGCTGTCCATAGTGAAGCTACGTGGCATGTTGAGCATGTCACCATACGCTGACAGACACTGTATCCCCTATGAATGAAACAAATGTTTTAGCCAACTGTTAAATGTGATATGTGTGTCCATATACTGTGACATCATAATTGGTGGGTATAAGATGCTAGACAAGGTCAGGGTCATACTGGCCTGGGCTACATGATCAGCATGTACCTCCATGTATCATGTCTTGTGGTCCAGGGAGTAACATCTGAGGTTACACACACCAGCATGGACAGTGATGGTGCCAGTCTTGTACTTGCTTTGGAGTGACCTGACTGTCTGTGTTATGCGGCAGATCCTGGCACCCACCAGACAGCCCAAAGTGACTATTCCCTTGTCAGAGCTGGTGAGTGGTATGTCAGTGTGTCTGAACATAAGTGTCATCTATTAGAAGTGTATTAGGTGTGTTGTATAGCCCGAAGGGCAGTGACTGTGTGGCACACTGACATTGTAAACTTTGTGATATGTGGGTATTGTAGTGGGGTAGCAGGTGTGTGTGTGTGTCTGCTTTGGAGGTCTTTGCTGCTTAGGTAGAGTACATTTACAGCATCTGAGTATGTCTATGTGTGATAATGTGGTTTGAGTGCTGTTGCTAGAGGATACGTCAGACTGATATGTGGTGTGTGTGGTTACCTTCATCACCTGATAGACTGTGCCAGTCATGGGTCGAGAGAGTTCAGCTCCCTGTATGTCTATATAGGTGCATCTCACACATATATCTGAGTTTGTCGGGAGGAGGAGAGGTTTGTCTGTGTACATGAGGCAGATGTGACATTGTGTCAATATCACAATATCCACCAGCTGGACTGAAGAGTACACACAAAACCGACCCCTGGACATGCCAGGATATTATCATGACATACTCTGTAGCCTGATCACAAAGGATCAGTAGGGTGTTAAGCGTGTAAAAGAGTATAACAGGGATTAGTGCTCATGTTCATTAGTGTTTTGTAAAGAGGAGCTAAGAAGGAGTCCAGACTGAATCATGACACCTCCTTCAGCTATGTCATAAATATCAATGTACACACATATATGTCCTGAGTCAGGGCCAACTGTACCTGAGTGTCAATGCTGACATCATGACAGACAGGCCCATATATACATACCCATCCCCCACTGACAATAGTCCACATCATCATACCAGGAGATATCACATGTAGAATGGATGAGCAGCTACCCCCACTGCCAAAAGCACGGCAAAAGGTGGAGTACATTGATTCCCAATATGTGTCATGCACAAACTACAGAACAAACAGATCATGCACCTGAACAGTCAGCTGAGCCACACCCCCTACACAGGATGTGGAACCGTTGAATGTGTCACAGCTACATATGGCACTCCCCACAAGTGTTGGTGCACAACACACCATGGGAAGTCAAGTCCAGTATGCCTATGAGGTCTGATCTGCAAAGTCATGGAGTCCATCATGGTTGCAGTCATAAACAGAGCTATTCGAAGCTGACACACACACAACCCTACCAACTGTGGTATGTTCATGTGCAGATCATGGTTCCCAAACATGTAGATAAAAAATAGGCACAGGTATCCAGTAAATCGAGAAGACCAAACCAGAATGACTTAACGCTGGTTTATTTATAAAAAAATTGTTTAGCGTTTTCGCCACTAAAAACAAAGTAGCTTCATCAGAGAAACAGTTTAAAAAGGCGCCAAACCTTTTAAATAGTTGAATACAAAGTATCAAAATACGTCACTTCCTTACAATCACAAGGGTAATGAATAAATAAAACAAAACCAATTAATTTCAAAAACAAATGAGCAATATTGACCATTAATGCACATAATTCCCAATTTAAAAAATACATTAATGTTAAATTATGCTACTAAAAAAATCTTATTTATTTCGTGTCCCTTTAGTTAAAAAATTCCTATTAGTAATAAACAAGTCAAATGGTTTAATAAATATTAATATTGAAACCCAATAAATGCAATACCATCTTACATTAAAAAGTGTATATGTAAATACCAAATGACAAAGTTTAATTATTATTATTTATGGCAATTGGGCTTAAAGATAATGCCCCCATATAAGTATTATTTTTACTGTGTAAAGATTAAAAAATATATGCATGTTTACCCGAATTTTACAAAATTTATCTCAAAAAGGACTTATATTTTAGGACTGATGAAATGTTACAGTTTTCATTTAGGCCTGGGGAGTTGAATGCATCTAATTTGAGCTGCCATTCAAGTTCCCGATTCTCCAATAATAAGGAGCAAGGGCCACCCCGAATACTTGGTGGGATGTGGTCAATGGCCATAAAATGAAAACTATGTCCCGGATTATTGACTATGTGTTTGGCTAAAGCGTTTTCACATTTACCATGCTTAATAGCATAGATGTGTTGGTAAATACGCTCACGAAATTTTCTATCGGTTTTACCGACATAGAAAGCCAAGCAACAAACACAGAATGCAATATAAACAATAGACTTCGTTTCACAATTAATCTTAAATTTAATTTCATACTTTCTATTTCTAATGCAGAATGTGCTCCCTGTTCGAAGCATTTTACACCAATTACAAAAACCGCAAATAAATGTTCCCTTCTGTCTATTAAAGGAATTTTCATCAAATTTCCTTTGTAATAACTCCTTAATGTTATTACCTCTTTTGTATACAACTCTAGGCCTAGGTCCTAATTTTTCTAATAATAAAGAATTGCTAGAAATAAGGTGCCAATTTTTGCGGATAATTTCCCAGATTTGATGGGAATTATTATTGAACGTAGTAACCAAGCTCAAGGAAAAAGAACTCTTGGTATCATTATCCCCAATGATGGTATACGAGGGGGACTCGTATCAGTCATAGTACATGTAATAGCCTCATGAGTCGGCAAAAATGGTTCCCAAACAAGCTAGACTGTTTGCAAGGCAGCCACCCAGGACATACATCAATGAGCACATCTACACATGTGTCACATAGACTTTGAATAGTCCCTTATCAACATCCCAGACACATGTAGTATTCACAAAACCAAGAAGCTGTGCATAAATATGTGTTGACATATGACAGAATGTCAATGTGTCCACAGATAGATCACACAAGGTAAGGATACTGAGGTCATGTTCAAGCTGTTGACACCTGCTGACCCACATGGACCATTCCTGTAATGGCATAAAACAAAGTGTACACACATCACCATGCCCAGTCTGATGATATCATCATCCTATAAATACAGCAGGAGAAGGAAAGCCAGCCAATAAAGCAAATAGTGCGCCATGTTAATACGTCTCTTTCTATTATCATAACATAGTTAGGTAGGGGTTTGAATCCTGCAAACTGTGGGGAGGGTGTGTGTATGGGTGCAGTTTCCTTTGAGAGGTGTGCCCTTTTTGGAGACTGGGAAAACTCAGTAAAGGAGGTACATTCCCCTTTGGAAAGTCTGATGATGTCACCATCCTACAAATACTGCAGGAGAAGGTAAACCAGCCAGTAAAGTAAATAGCACGCTGTGTTAGTGCGTCTTTCTCTAGTATCATAACATAGTTTGGTAGGGGATTGAATCCTGCAAACAGTGTGTGTGTGTGTTGGGGGGTTGTGTGTATTGTGTGCAATTGTCTTTGAAAGGAGTGTCCTTTTTGGAGACTGTGAAAACACACTAAAAGAGATACATTCCTCTTTGGAAAGTCTGATGATGTCACCATCCTACAAATACAGCAGGAGAAGGGAAACCAGCCAGTAAAGCAAATAGCACGCCGTGTTAGTGCGTCTCTCTCTAGTATCATAACATGGTTAAGTAGGAGGTTGAATCCTGTAAACAGTGAGTGTGTGCAATTGTCTTTGAAAGGAGTGCCCTTTTTGGAGACTGTGAAAACACACTGAAAGAAGTACATTCCTCTTTGGAAATTCTGATGATGTCACCATCCTACAAATACTGCAGGAGAAGGGAAACCAGCCAGTAAAGCCAATAGCGTGCCATATTAGTGTGTCTTTTTCTAATATTATAACGTAGTGAGGTTGCGGTTTTAACCCTGCAAACAGAGAGTGTATGCAATTGTCTTTGAAAGGGGTAACTTTTTTGGAGACTGAGAAAACACTCTGAAAGAGGTACATTCCTCTTTGGAAAGTCTGATGATGTCACCATCCTACAAATACAGCAGGAGAAGGAAAACCAGCCAGTAAATTAAATAGTGTGCCATGTTAATGTGTCACTCTCTAGTATCATAACATAATTAGTTAGGGGTTTGAATACTACAAGCAGTGAGTGTGTGTGTGTGTGTGTGGGGGGGGTTGTGTGTATGTGTGCAATTGTCTTTGAAAGGAGTGTCCTTTTTGGAGACTGTGAAAACACACTAAAAGAGGTACATTCCTCTTTGGAAAGTCTGATGATGTCACCATCCTACAAATACAGCAGGAGAAGAAAAACTAGCCAATAAAACAAATAGCATGCTGTGTTAGTGCATCTCTCTTTAGTATTATAGCATCGTTAGGTAGGGGTTTGAATCCTGCAAACAGTGAGTGTATGTGTGTAATTGTCTTTGAAAAGAGTGCCCTTTTTGGAGACTGTGAAAACACACTGAAAGAAGTGCATTCCTCTTTGGAAAGTCTGATGATGTCACCATCCTACAAATACTGCAGGAGAAGAGAAGCCAGCCAATAAAGCAAATAGCGTGCCGTGTTAATGTGTTTCTCACAAGTATCATAACATAGTTAGGTAGGGATTTGAATCCTGCAAATGCTGACTGTGTGTGTGCCACTGTCTGTCAAAGCGGTGTGGGTTTTGCTTTTACTATGGTATGACATAGTATGATGACAACAGTAAGTGCATTGCAGAAATCAGGTATCTGCGTGGCAAATATATATGTGTACATATCCCCTCAATCAGTACATAGGTGTGAAGCCTGCATACTACATGAATACATTTGTTTCCATTGACAGGTTGTGCCGCTGCTACTCAGATCGTAGGTCGCATATGTATGTATGTGACATGGCCATCCACTGTCGTGTTCTGTGGCCAAGGTCATCTGTGGCACACACACTCATGACAGTTACTTAAGAGTAGTGTGAGTAAGGGTATATGCCTGGGGTATATGTCAGACATGGTCATACACAACAAAGTCTGCCAAGAATGGACAGTCTTTATAGGTGTATGACTGCCTTGTGGATATGCATTCAGGCCTATAATGTCTGTGATACACCTTGGGACTCCACAATACCTATGGATATGTGGATACCAAGGGACACATGACATAACATGGGTCTGTATGTACACAATGGTACCCGACATATATGTTGAGGGCTACCACCGGTGTGGTACTGACGGGATAGTATGTATAGTACATGAGGATGACTATGCCATAGTCGGCTTACTGCTACACAGCATGTATCACACAACAGGTATCTGTCTGTATGATACCCTTGTGTAGGATATGAGTCCCATCCAGGGAATGCATTGTAGGCCATTCCATGCATTCCCAGATTTGGATGGACACATCCCTAGTGTGTCTGCATGTACCTAAGGGGACTATATGACACACAGGTGTGCTCACAGTAATGGGTGGTGGTCATCACCACTTGTTAGTGTTATAGTGTAGCACCGGAAGGATCCAATTGATACTGGGTTCCCTACTACTGCGTGTCATTTGTCAGGACATCATCCAATGATTGCTTATAGTCATGCTGTTGAGGTTGTGTATACTACCAGACTGCAAATCATTGATTGATATTAACGGTATCACCCGCAGCATAGTGTCACCCCATGTCATACACACGTCTATCCACGTTAGTACATAACTGTAGTAGAATGCATACTGGCCATTGAAAGATGCAATGGGATGTTAATAATGTGTACGACAGGGTATGCCACACGTCCCATGTGTCCACTATGCATGTACATCCAGACAGTGCGCACCCACCATGTTCACAGATGTACACTTGCTAATCTGTACTGCACACATCACACACATACTGTCCACTCGCTAACACATGCTGGCAACACATCAGACATCAGCCAAGTGGCACATGGGTGGATAATACATACTCAGACCTAACAGTGGTGTAAACAATGCTACACTGGCAATCAGAGCTTTGATGCATAATGTCTGCTCAGATATACCGACAAGGATGTAGTTAGACTTCCTTGTTGACAACTCGCTTTTATTGCTACACTGCTATAGTGTCACCCTGTGCATACGCACCATGTTACCCTGTCCCTCCCTCAATAATGCAGTTGACAGGAGGTGGCACAGGTATCATCATATGCACAGGGCATGTTGTTGTTTGCCAGAGCCTGACATTGACCCATCCAATTGACATGTCTGTGTGTGTGTGTGTGTGTGTGTGTGTGTGTGTGTGTGTGTGTGTGTGTGTGTGTGTGTGTGTGTGTGTGAGGGACAACAGTACAGCATGGGCCAATGTTGATGTAATGTGTGTGTGTATGTGTGAGCCCTAGTTGTTTGCTTAATGTGTGTGTGTCTGCATGCACACAGCTCCACCATGTGGCTGCCATATACAGTGGTTTGTGGGACAGCCACAGACTGTACCTGCTTGGCTGTACAGATCACTGTCTCCGGCCACGGACACAGTACCTGTGCCTGGCAGGGGTGCTACAGACAGTATCAGGTACTAACCCTGACTGGGTACTGTCATCAGAGGCAGAGGTATGATGACTGGACCCATGTCCCTGCTGGGACTGGCCAGAGCCATGTGCACGTGGTCTACTGGGATGGACAATAGACAGGCCAGCCCCAGCATTACTGGGGCTGGTACTGCCACTAAGGGAGCGGCTGTGAGCTCTGGGCCATCTGTGACCACTGCCAGCTGTTGCTGTTGCTGTTGCTGGCATGCATCCTCCTCAACGTTGCAACTGTCCCGCACGATCCTGGCTCGAGGAAGACATGTTGTGGAGGGCATCTATTGTCTCCCCCCAATGTCTATCAATGACCTCGGTGTATGTCCAGATGGCACCGGCAAGGTCACGGATGCTGTCATTGATAGCTGTGTTATGTGCCCTAAGTCCTTGCCTGGTGTACCATTCCATAAGTGCCTGAGCCTGCATTACAGCCTGGAACATAGTGGTCATTGTAAGACCTGTGAGGGCATGCCTGCCAGGGGCAATACGTCCAGTGGTGCTCCCCCCCGAGAACCCCTGGACCTCCGCCTATGTGGCACCGTTCCAGGTCTACCGCTATGGCTGCTGTGAGGGGATGCACGTGCCATGGGTACAACACTCTCCTGGTCATTGCCAACTGTATGCTGTCCCTCCCCTATGGCCATTGGTGGTGAGGGATGTAATGGCAGTATGAGTGTGCGCATAGATGGGGTTGAACGCTGTGTACTGTCGATTGGTGGACCAACGACAGACCCTGTCAAATCTCCCTGTGCCAAAATACATACGTCATCATCACCATTATCCGTGGCAGTGGCTTCAGGTAGCCTGCTGCTTTTGCCAAGCCCTACCTCAGCACCTGTAAGAGGAAGACAGGAAACACATGTTACGGTCTGCACATGCACACATGCAGACATGCACACATGAACACATGTACACATGCACACATGCACACATGAACACATGCACACATGCACACATGCACACAGGCACACATGCACACAGGTACACAGGAACACAGGAACACATGCACACATGAACACAGGAACACATGCACACTCCTCACTACAACACATACACACACACAACAGAAATCCAAATCATACTCAATACTGGTTGAAGGTGGGTGACAGTATCACAAGGCAAACAGTCACGCACACGTGTCAGCATGCAGAATAAGTGTTGATCAAGTCCATGTAGTGTGAGTGTAGACAGCCATAGTTAATGACAGTGTACATGGCTGTGGTGCATGTGTGTACATGTTCAGTGATTGCCTACACCCTGGAACACAATGTGTACAAGGACACGACATTTATGTGCAAGTATTATAAGCTCTGCAATGTCCTGTGCACCATCACACACAGGTATGCATATCATGGCTGCGTGTGTTATCTGTGTGTCACATGGATTTCCATGTCTGATTGCAGTGTCTGTGTCTGCAGCAGATAATTGTGGACACAGGTGTAGCACATGCATGCTATGTACACACACAGGATGAGTGGTGCATGTATACGTGATGGGATACTAATCCTGGACATGGCCATTGTAACAGTATGGGGTGTAGTACCAGTAGCCATCATCATCATGCATCATGTGGTCACTCAAGGCCACTAAAGTGTGCTAGACCACTGCCTAGCATGCTGTACCTGAACCGCAGTGCCATGGCTATGTTCACAATTACGCAGCCACGTTGCACAAGGGTGTGTGAGGTGTCCAACAGGGAGCATTGCCTAACATGACTGTGTTATGTGTTGAGGAGTGTTGAACAGCCCCATGCTAGCCCTCTACCCCTCAGGTATAGTATGTGTGGTGTGGATGACATGTGGGATACTGAAGTGTGACCTGGCAGCGGGTGTCCGGTTACACTATGTGTAGCATGTTGAGGTGTACTGCGTATGACAAACGTGTTATGTTGTGTACATGTGTGTCAACTATGCCTATCCAATGTGCAGTACAGTGTTGCCACATTTGTGTCTGATGCTCTGTGCATTGCATGTGATTGAGGCAGCTACTGACATTACTGAGATATTTCATGTCTCACAGCAAACATGCACAGCATGCATTATGCGTAGGTGTGTTATGTGTACATGGCCTACACCTCACCTATGACATGCACAGTTCAATATCAAGTTTAAAGTGTTAACACACTCACCAGCATGTAACGTCTGCCCTGCTGTCACACCAGAGGGACCTGCAAGAATATGACACAGTTTGTCAGTGGCCACAACTGTGGCATTGCTACTGTGAGTGTGCTAAACTACAGTAGAACAACAGACATAGGTGTACAGATACTATTCAAATTATCAGTATTGCACACAATAGGCAGCACAACTGCTAAACACAGTACACATCTCACACATGCATAAGCTAACAATACAGGTAACAGTAGTCTACAGCTAGGGCATGCTACCTGCACGCTCCATGTCACCATGCTGGGTGGCTCCGGCCTCCATGACAACACATGTGTGATGTTGTTGTTGCTGTAGGCCAGGCGCCACCACACTTAGCAGTAGTTCCTCCACTCTGGTGAGAGGGGGATGTATGGCCACCGCACCACCTGTGGCAATCTGTTGCCTGTGGATATCAGACGCACGCCGCTGGACATGTCTAATTAAATCACTGCAGTGATGGTGTACCAGCTCATATGTCTGGTTATGCATGCTTATGTCATTTACCAGATGAACAAGTTCTTGCCACAGTGCAGTACGCTCCTGCTGGCGCTGGCTGGCCCTTGAAAACAGCAGGGTATAGTTCTGAACCAGGATGTGGTGGATCTCCTGTTCCTCTGCAGATGTGTAGCAGGGGTTCCTGTGATGAGCAATAAGCCTGGAAGACAAGTAAGTGATATGTGTGAGCAGGTCATGTGGCACACATAACATTATACAGTACAGATATCAGTTAACTGCCATATATAGCATATGTTTGTCTGTCAGAGGATACACACATTCAATACCACATATCAGTGCTCAGCCCACAACTGACTGACAGGGCCTGCCACACTCCATATGACACACCAGTATACACCAGTACTCAGCTCACTGTTTGGGATCCAATGCACAGCCTTGCCAGGGGGGTACATATCAAGCTAATGCATGCAGAAATATGTCATCCATTGCAATGAATGTGAAGTACAGTTACAGTATAACCAGTAACCCACCCTAGTCGTTGATGCCATACCCCTACCTAACATATGTGCACAGTTGTTAATATAGCTGGCATACTGCTGTAACAGAGTATACATGTTGCTAGGTACACACGCAAACCCTGCATCACACATGTAATTGCGGACATGGTACAGGCATCATTACACACACATCAGACATTCATACAACACACAAATGTATGCTAACACAGATGAGCATTTGCAATGTACCCTACAGTACTGTGTGCCCCTACTTACAGATACCTATGCCTGAGGAATGTAATCTGTGCAGACTACAGGAAACATACAAGACAGTGTTACCAGGGAATGTGAACATACACCATACTGTGCTGTTTAGGCCTACAGCTTCAGGTGGTATAACAGTTCAAATGTCAGCTGGATTCACTAGCAGTAACACTTACTGAGCATACATGTATTGCTTCAGCCTATGATGGGACACCACAGTCGTACACAAGGAACTACGTCACAACATATACCATCCTACTATGTCTGTATCCCAATAACTGACACATCTTTCTCTGGCCTCACACTTAGGACACAAACGACCATGACAGAAACAACCTCACACTTAGCTATCACACCATCACAGACCTTGCACACATTCACTGTCACACTCATTCTACCTCACATAGCAGGTATTGCACTGTGTACATGTCTGTGTGCAGTGTGTCGTAAGTAGGTAATATGCTATTGTCCCTGGGGCCTACAGCAGGCTAGCCATATGCTACCCTAGCCTGTGACACACATGTAATTAGATTTCACTTCCTCCTGTCAACCAGATACACAGAGGTGATTCCCAGGGCATGTTACCTATTCCCCAGACAATCATCAGGGGTATGTCTGACATCTGCTACTGAGGAGCCTTGTTTGTTCATGCTGGGTGGTATACTCCAGAGTATGGCATATTTGCCAATAGGAGCCTATTCCTCTAGCATGTGCTGTTTAGTGAGGTTGCGGGGATTAGGGACCTAGGCCGTGTAGCCCGGTGGGATTGTGAGGTGTTGACATGGTGGTTGTCTGACTGCTATGGGTGTGGCATACCTCTGTATGTTTGGCAGAGGTAACCTCTGGGTGGCCAGTATAGAACGCACTGTAGCTGTGGTTATGTGAGTCAGTCTGCATAGGGTATGTGTTTCAGGGCAGTATTACCCTTTGTGAGGTATGTCTGTGGCCTTTCCACTTGCTGTAGTTGTCATGTGAGGTACATACCACATGGGGCATTGTGATGACTACAAGGGAACACTGACCTATATTTCCATACATGACACATCGTTTGTGATTACACGTACCACGTAGACAGATTACAAGACTAGTGTGGCAGTGTGAATATCAAAGGGGAGGCTACTGTCCACCTGTGTCTCATGTTCACTTCTGACACCTTCAGTGTTAGTCAGGCAACCACCTATCTGGTAGTTAGTGGGTAAAATGTTTTGGAATGTGGTATGGCACTGCAGTATCAACACTGGTGTTCAGTCCATGCCTTGGTCACCAGGCACCTGTTGCAATACGCCTGACCCTGTGTCTCCCTCTCTCACTATATATATATATATATATATATATATATATATATATATATATATATATATATATAAATATTTATATGCATATATATTTATATATCACTCTATATATATATACATATCTATATATATCTATATACATATATGTGTATATATATATATATATATGTATATATATATATATATATATATATATATATGTATACATATCTATATATATCCATAGATATTGATATATATCTGCATCTCTCTCTCTCTCTCTCTCTATATATATATATATATATATATGTATATATCTATATATCTATGTATATATCTATGTATATATCTAGATATCTACATATCTATATATCTATATATATCTATATATGTATATATGTATATATCTATATATATCTACATATATCTATATATATATATATATATATATATACATATATATATATATATATATATATATATATATATATATATATATATATATATATATATATATATATATATATATATATATATATATCAGCAGGTACAAGTACGACTCAGTCATAGTCCACGCTGGTGTCAACGACCTGAGACCTACCTCCTTGGACTACATGAAAAGAGACATTGAGGAGCTCTCTGATTTTGTAGCCCAGGCAGGTATGACCCTGACCTTGAGCAGTATCCTACCTTCACCTAGAATGATGCCACAATACAGTGATAAGATGATCAGCTTTAATAATTGGCTTAAATTCTGGTGTCATTCAAAGGGGATCCAATGTCTGTCTGCCTGGGATAACATGCTGGACAAGCCACGCTGCTTCGCAAGGGACGGCTTGCACCTGTCACCCCTAGGCTTCCGGATATTGGCAAAGGCTCTTGCCACCCCCATAGTGCCTTTTTAGGCAAGGCTCAAATTCTAAACCTACCACCCTAGAACACAAAAAGGAAAAAACTAAGGGTAATGCTGCTCAATGCCAGAAGTCTCAATCTCAAGATGCACGCACTCGAGGCCCTTCTCAGTATGGAGAACATCGATGTCTGTGCTGTGACAGAAACCTGGTTCAAGGCTCCTGAGAGCACCCCAACACTATCAGGTTTCACCTCATATCATGCGTTCCGCCCCAAAATCCAGACAACACCAAGAAAGGGGGGGGTGTCCATATTCATAAAGGACACCCACACCTCAAGGTTGGTGGCAACGCACGATGCATCGGAGACCATCCAGGTGCAATTAACCATAGGCAAGACTGCTCTGCAATTTGTAGTATGTTACAGGCCACCCTCTCAAACTCAGGAACCTCACATGGCCTTCCTGAAAACATTGGAGGGGATAAATGTATCTCCAGACACCATCATACTAGGTGACTTCAACTACCCTAATATAGACTGGGAACACTACTCAAGCCCAAACACTCTAGCCCAAAGGTTCCTGGAGTTCATAAACTTAAATGCCATGGAACAACTAGTCACCATCCCCACAAGAGGAGAAAACATACTTGATCTCATCATCACGAACATGGGATCACAATGTTCAACACCAGAAGTATACCCCTCACTGGTGAGATCAGATCATAAACTAATCTCGCTGGAGGTCCTCATCCCGCCCCCACCTGAAATATAAAAGACCACAGTGAAAAACTTCTCAAAAGCCGACTTCACACTTCTAAAAACTAGTGTGGTCTCCTTTAAGGCCCCTGAGCCAGTGGTAAACATTACTCAAACCGCTGAATCACTTACAAATGCCTTCTACCAGCACCTACAGGACTGCATGGATCAGGCATTCCCAAACAAAACTAAGACTCTTTGTACCAAAGGCAAG
Organism: Protopterus annectens; assembly: GCF_019279795.1. Taxonomy (NCBI): domain Eukaryota; kingdom Metazoa; phylum Chordata; order Ceratodontiformes; family Protopteridae; genus Protopterus; species Protopterus annectens. The sequence goes on from NC_056731.1 coordinate 332,902,045, forward strand.
CGTCAGTCTGGTGGACCCCAGCCATAAACAAGCTCTACAACAAAGGAGGAAGCTACTACAAGATAGAGCAAAATCCTTGAAAGGTAAGACACCTTTGATCATTATAAGTAAAAAACTAAGAGCTCTCATAAAATCATCCAAGGCAAATTTTGAGAGAAAAATCGCCAAGGACTCAAAAGACAATCATAAGGCCTTCTTTAGCTATGTTAGAAACCTAGGAGGAAACTCCCAGATATGCTCAGAATTAGTTCAAAATGATGTGAAGATTACTGAACCTACACACATTGCCAACATACTGGCTAACAGGTTCAGTGCAAACTTCTCCCCCTTCCCCCCCAAAAGGAGAGATATCTATATCAGAGGATTGTAGCCCCCCCAAACATCTCCAATGCCCAGGTGAGAAATGCTCTCTCCAAGGCAAAAAACACAGCATCCATGGGACCGGATGGTGTCCCCGGCTGTGTGCTCCACAAACTTAATGAGGAATTAAACCTGCAGTTAGGACAGCTGTTTAATCTTAGCCTCACCTCAGGATCATTACCCAAGGAGTGGCGCACGCGACTGTGGTCCCACTTCACAAGGCGTGCCTCCACCGACCCTGGAAATTACCGTCCCATTAGCTTGACAAGCCTTATCTGCAAAGCCATGGAGAGTATCATAATGGAACTCATAAATAAAGACATAGGGAACTTGCAGACTTTGGATCCAACCCAGTTTGGCTTTGTCAAAGGCAGATCATGCCTTTTAAACTTGGTTGACTTTTCGAGACAGTCACCAAGGCCATTGATGAGGGAAAGGCAGTCCATACAGCCTACCTCGACCTGGCAAAGGCCTTCGACACAATACCCCACTCAGGTATCATCGAAAAACTCATCAGCTTGAATGTAAACCCATACATCACAAGATGGGTTGCAAACTGGCTAAGTGTCAGAACCCACAGGGTCAGAGTTGCTGGAGCCATGTCAGACTCAAAGCCTGTCACAAGTGGTGTCCCACAGGGCTCAGTCCTGGGTCCACTCTTGTTCGGCATCTACTTTTCTGAAGTACAAGCAAACACAGGAGGGTTATGGCTGACAAAGTTTGCAGATGACTGCAAACTGGGCCATAGTCGAAAACACATCTGACACAGATATCCTTCAGAAGGGCCTCACAGAAACGGATAACTGGTGCCAGAGCCATGGCCTAAAGTTAAACGCCAAGAAATGCATAGTCGTACCCTTCGGGAAAAACAAGGTTACCCCTAGCTACCATATAGGTGGCAATCCACTGAGCACAGAAGAAGTCATCAGGGATCTGGGGACCCAGGTTGACAGTAGCCTTCGTTTGACACTCATGTTGCTAAAGTAGTTAGGAAAACCTTCTACATTGCCCACCTGATCATGAAGGGATTCACATCTAGATCAAGGGAGGTCATCGTCCCCTGTACTCATCACTCATTAGACCTATGATTGAGTACAATGCCCCATTCGAATGTATCTGACCCGACACCTGCAGCAGCTGGAAAGGCCCCAAAAGTTCCTCACCAAAAGGATAAAGGGTCTCAAAAATATGTCTTATGCTGCCCGACTGAAAGAACTCCAGCTCTATTCAGTCTCATACCGCTTGCTCAGAGGTGACCTGTGCCTGACATATAAGGCCATGTCAAACCCAGATTTGATGAATATGCTTCACCTCAAAAGATCTAGATCCCTCAGAACCACAAGGGCGGGAGACTTAAACCTTGACACGGTTATTAATAGAACGTGCTGGAGGGACAGATTCATCACCCAGAGACTCCCTATGCTGTGGAACAAAATCTCGGTACATGTGAGGCAGAGCACCTCGCTGGCCTTGTTCAAGAGGAATCTTGACCAATGGATGGGAGATCGCAGATATACCCCAGGGATTACTTCAGTGTCACTGCTTGACAGAGGCACAGCAAAATAATAGGCATAGTTTTATTCAAACTAAAGGGGTGGTGAAAGCCACATAACTATGGGCTAGGCTTATAAATGCCCTTGGGCAGATAGCCTAGTATGAACCTATGAACCTATAATATATATATATATATATATATATATATATATATATATATATATATATATATATATATATATATATATATATATATATATATATACATATACTTGTAAACAGCCACTGCTGTACATATACATGCACATATATGCACATATGCACATATACTGCCCACCTTTCATGTGGGAATATCAATTACGGAACAGTTGTGAGACATACAATTATGTAATAATATTGCACAGTGTTGTACAGAATGCATTTCGCTGTCCTCAGGCTGTATAGCCATAGCAGACCTCACTGGCTGTAACTCAGTCCCACAGCATTTAACCACCATATGACATATACCTGCACTGCTTGCTGTTTTCAATGCCACATATTAAAACCTATATAGATATGTGCACATAGCAACCTTCAAATACATATATATATATATATATATATATATGTCCAGCCTTCACTAACAGTTGCAGTATGTCCCTAGCCCTATGCACATCTGCATATATATATATATAGATACGGACTGCTACCACATAAGGAGTGTTCACAGAATTTAGACTACCCTTCAGACACATCATTCGGATGCCAGCAAATACATCTGTGTTACATACCTTACCTTTCTATTTCTCACCTCAGTCTGTTGTACCTGTTAATGTTTTTTATTTTTTATTTGTTTAGGTTGGTGTCTTCCACTGTCAGTGTTTGTTTTTTTTTTTTGTTTTGGTCGGTTCGTGTCTCCAACTGCCTCTGTTTGTTGTTTTTCTTTTGTTTTGGTTGGTGTCTCCAACCACCTCTGTTTATTTTTTTTTTTTTGGGTTGTTGTATTCAACTGCCTCTCTTTGTTGCTATTTATTGGGTTGGTCTCCAACTGCCTCTGTATGTTTGTTTGTTTGTCTGTCTGTCTGTCTATCTCACACTTGCTCTCTCTCTCTCCAGTTGCTGCAATGATATTATTGCATGTGTGGACAGCAAGTACAGGCTGCTTTTGTAGGTATCTGCACATGTGCATGTGATGGCCTCTGCACCAGTTGGTGCCCACCTTTTAGTGATTGCATGCAGCCTGCTGTGTGGTAATTGCAGTTCTCACTGTGATTTCAGGACACTGCTATAAAATGATAGGTTAGGTAGGCGTAGGCCTTTCAGTTTTGCAAGGTGGGGACCATGCTTGTTTGCTGTGGACACTGTTGTGTCAGTCAGAAGGTTGGTATATGTCTCATATCTGTAGCTGGGTTGTAGCCAATGAAATGAATGTTGTACTGAAACCTGACTGTTGCTTCTTCCAGTACACTCTTCTCAGTGTGTAAGTTTACTCACACCTCCTAATGCTAACACTGGATACATGGGAGTATGTACTTTCTTTTGGAATTAGGGAATTAACTGGCATACAACAGTAGTTATTGCAATGTATTCCTATTGCTTTCCTATTTTCCCTTTACATTCACTCCTTGTAATGCAGGTCATATTTCTTTATTGCAATGTATTCATATGGCTTTCCTGTTTTCCCTTTACATTCACTCCTTGTAATGCATGTCATATTTCTTTATTGCAATGTATTCCTATGGCTTTCCTATTTTCCCTTTACATTCACTCCTAGTAATGCATGTTATATTTCTTTATTACAATGTATTCCTATGGCTTTCCTATTTTCCCTTTACATTCACTCCTTGTAATGCATGTCATATTTCTTTATTGCAATGTATTCCTATGGCTTTCCTATTTTCCCTTTACATTCACTCCTTGTAATGCATGTTATATTTCTTTCAGCACCAAGCTATTGTATATCTGCTGTAGCTTAGTGGTACATCATGCAGACTGGTGAGTCCAAGGTGTGGGGTTTGAGACTGACAAGGGTCTTTTATTTTGCTGCTGAGCAATACAAGGGTCTTGTCATACAGAGTGACAAGGGCACTTTTAAGCAGTTGTAAGTGAGTTGGCGTGGGTTTGCGCGACACTTAGCGATGCTAAGCGACACTTAGCGATGCTAAGCGACACTTAGCTTAGCTTATTGTATTTTAGCAATACTAAGCTAAGCTGAGCTTAGCTCATTTTATGTTAGTAATAGTAAGTAAGCTTGGCGTAGCTTATCATATCTTAGCAATGCTAAGCTAGGCGCACACATGCGCACACTGCTGCAAATACGCTTACTACTGTTTACAAGTGCTCACTCCCACTAACCCCCACACTCATGTCTTTGACAGAAAAGTAAATAGGGAGATAGGAATGTGATGATAAAGGGTGCTCAAAGAGGGGAAGACAGTAGGGAAACTAGCTTGGGATGTACACGATGGGTGTGGAGAAGGTCCATAGCTGCCCATTTCTTTACCAGCAACAGCTGTGCATATGCAATACATTAGGTGGGATATTTGAAACCTTCCACCCCTGAGAGAGTGGTGAGGATATCTAAGTATGTTGCACTACCAATTATGAATATCAGGCACATGCACTTTTTGTTAACTGCTATGCTGTCATTAGTACGTTACTCACATCTGAACAGCTTGCGGTTTGTGTTGGCATTAGCACAATCTGTTCATGATGACTGGAAATATTTCTGTACTGTGTATGCCTACCTACACCCTTGGTTGTGCCTGACTACAAGGGTATATAGTACCTTTGGGTAGGGGTGTAGAACTGCAGTGTGCATTATTTATTATTGTGTGATGTTTATCTTGCTGAACACGCAGAGTTGCTGTGTACCTGTAAGTCTATGAAGGCTTATAGTCTGTCTGAGTAGCTCCCACCTGTGGACATATCCAGATGGTTGACAGAGGTCAGCCTAGTATTCTTTGACTGTGCACCACAGCAGTCTTTTCAGCCCCTGAACAATGGCATTGTCACAGGTGGTTGCTAGCAGTACATGGCTACATCTTTTGCTATTTCTGTGTTGTACTTCTACATAAGGGCATGCTTGTGGGATTCATTCTACAGCTATTTGCAGAGTGTGTAACAGCAGACAAGCTGATATGCCTGTGTGTTTCTGACTCTTCCAGGCCTCAGATACTCTCACATATATATTTGAACAGCCTCAGGGAAAGGTACATATAACTGGAATACACCTGTGATATAGTTCTGACATTTTTCAGTTCAGACTTTGGGTGATTCAGACCATTTCTATTACTACACCTTTTCTGAAGTGCAAGCGGTGCCTACTCTCACTTATTGACATTTGTTATTAAGTGAGATTCAACACCTTTCTGCCTACTGTTAGTACATTTCACAGGGAGTCAGAGGGGCACAGCTAACTTTTGTTTACTAATCAGGGTCATCACTGTAGAGCAGTCACTGTTGGGAGGTCTGGCTTGTGACCTATGCTAATATGCCAGTGTGTATCCTGCTCTGATACTATGTGGGGTTTGTAAGCTGCTACTGTAACCTTATTCCCTACTAGCATGGCTGATTCTCTTTTCACAGTCATGTCATGCAATTCAACAACACCTGCTGGTTAAGGCCCACAGAACAAGATTTGTGTTATGCTATTCCTATTTTCCCTTTACATTCAGTCATGGTAATGCATGATACATTGCTTTCAGCACTAAGTTGCAGTATATCTGCTGTGGTGTAGTGGTACTTCATGCAGACTGGTGTGTTTAAGGTCCTGGGTTCGTGACTGACAAGGGTGTTTTTATTTTGCTGCTGAGCAATACAAGGGCCTTGTCATACAGAGTGACTAACGCACTTTTAAGCAGTTGTAAGCGGGTTTGCACAACGCTTAGCGATGCTCAGATAAGCGCACACAAGCTCACACTCGCGCACCCCCGCTAACTACTGCTTAAAAGTGCTTACTCCCGCTAACCCCCGTGCTAATTTCTTTTAAAGAAAAGAAAATGGGGAGATAGGAAAGTGGTGCAAAAAGGGGGCACAGAGAGGTACAGACAGTAGGCAAACAAGCTCGGGATGTGCAGGAAGGGTGTAGGGAAGGCCCATAGCTGCCCATTTCTTTAACAGCAACAGCTGTGGATATGTTGTAAATTAGGAGTGGTGTTGAGACCTTCCACCCCTGAGAGAGGGGTGAGGACAACATAGTTTGTTGCACTGCCAATTAGAATTATTGGTGTACATGTAATATGGACATGTGTGCAAAATGGGAAGCTATGTATGGGGCGTAATTTTTTTCGGGTACAGATTGCCCTTTTTTTTTTTTTTTCAGTTGAGAGTGGTAAGTGAAGTAGGGGGAATAGGTATATTTGGGGAGGTAGGTTGGGGAGGTAAACAGACATGACAAAGAAGATGCATACAGGGGTGGAATTTGACACATGGGGTGGGTGACAGGTAAGGTTGTTTGGAAATCACAAGCCCATGAGCCCACAGATGGTAACAGTGGAACTGAGATCCCCACCCATGGGCAGTCACCACTGCACTTTCACAGCTCCGGGGGTGGCTGTCCTGGGGGCTGAGTAGGACGGGCAGGCTCACCCATGAGACGCACCACTCTTGCCTCAAGCTGGCATAGGGGATCAGCGACTGAACGCTGGATCTCCCTACGCAGCACAGTCTGGACCCTTCGAAGGGTGACGGGTGGCCCTTCTCCACCCACGCTTGCACTGAGGGGGGACGAGCCCCATCCCCTGCAGCGCTTCCACCTTAAGGTGGCACAGGACCAACGGAGGAGGGGAGTCCGGGCTGGGCACCAGAGCCACTGGTGCCAGGTGCACTCGCCAACTGAGGAGGGACAGGTGGGTCCACTGGGACCGGCCCTCCCATACATTCTGTGATTCGGTGTGTTTCATTACAACATAAACAACAGCATTCCAGATTAGTTGTAACAGCATGCAGTAATATTCCCATTATCCCAACACACCACAGTTCCAACAGTTGAACAGCAAACATAAAACATACATATATTGAACAACAGTGGTTATTCCAACCGCATGCAGGGATGATTGGTAGCAACAGGCCACCGTGAACGTGGTGTTTGAACAGGGCACATGCATCAACATGAGTGCAAATATTTATGGAAGAATAGGACATATATCCCAACAAATATTTAAGATTACACATTCCCATTGAGGTGTGGAATTGCATGGTTTATGCACAAACAGTAGGGTGTAGAAAAAAACTCCATTAACATCTTATAAACACTTTTACTCTACACTACATTCCTAGTGACTGCAGGTGCATATTCCCTACATGTATTATTACACTTGCCACCATGCATTAGGTTGTGTAATGGGTTTGGCAAGTTCAATCTATACTTGACCTATATCTCACATACTAACTGTCCATGATGCAGATGTTACTGCTACATATTTCATGGTTGCATTTATATTTCTTTATCTACATATCTGGATGTTTTCACATGACATTTTCACTTCCAATTGTACAGAACCCTGCATTTATTGAAGCACACTTACATTTCTGGGGAACATATTCGCATGCTACTTATGTGCCAGATTTACTTATGCATGCCAGCCAGAAACTGACTGTTGAGGACTGTATATTTACTTCACAGCTACTAGCACTTCCATCACCCACTTTAGATGGGACTGCAGAACTCTGGGTTGCCAGCACTTTCTAACACATTACTATTTGTATAATGCAAGGGTACAACAACATTTCATACTAAGTGAAACAGAAACACTCTGGGTTTTAGACCTTTATTAATGACATTACACACTTTTCCACAGGCTCACTCCTTTATTTGTTTTAACGGTATATATGGCAGACATGTTCACGACATAGTATACCTTTATTAATAGGTTAGCACACTCCTTTTTCATACTCACTCACATATTATTTTATATGACAATGCCTGAAGAGATATTATTCCAGATATTTGTTACCTGTCTTAATGGGTTACTACAATCTTTTTCTGCCTCTCTAACGTTTTTATCTGACAGTACATGCAGAGGACTTATTCAGTCCATTTTATGGCTGCATTATTGGTCTACGACACTTTCTTTCATGCTCTCTCCCATATTTTATATAACAATACATGCAGAATAATCACTAACCTGCCTGGCGGTGCAGCCTTAGCAGCCTATCTTCATAGGCTTGCTGATTCGTAACACGGTCACCTGCAGCTGTAAAGTAAATGAAGGGATATTGAGACATTCCTATCCATTATACATACTCCATTTTAAATCCTTACATACTGCATTCCATGGCTACATACTCAGTTGTGGGGCATCCCGCATCCCATGGGCCTCCTGTATCCACTGGTTCAGGCTATCCTCCTTTCATCTCTTCAGGTCCGCATGGTGGTGACGGACCTGCTCACCAGTCCGGGGAATGCCTGTGGCAAGGGTGAGGTCATGAGCTAACCGGTTCCAAGCCTCTGTCTTGTACTCCGTCCCTTGGAACTGGCCCTGCAGGAATCTTGCCTCGTGACGGTAGACTAGGAGCCAAACCATGTATTTGGACTCCTTGGTGCCCCATCTCTGCACTCGGAAGCACACTCCCTCTCCAACACCAGACATTCTGACCGCAGATGTGAGCTACAATCAGTTATGGCGTGTATTCCTGCCTGTGGGGCTTAAATATGCCGCATTTCCCGCACTTTTTTGTGATTGGCCATTTTGTAAAATTCTCGGCTGACTGCAGACCTGCTTAGTAATGGTTAAACTACCATTCCTAAGTTTATGTATGTTAATAGCGGCTGTTGCCCCTATGTTGTCATGGCTTAGTGGTTCTGTACTTTGATTACGATGCAAAGGGTCCCGGGTTCAACCCTTGTCATTTTTTTATTTTAATACTGTCTAGACAGGCTAGGGGGTGTGGCTGCATTTAAGCAACTTAGCTCTATGTTGCTCCCCTGTGCCCTACGGTGCCCTGGTTGGTGCGGCGCGCACGTCCGCGCAAACACATTGCGCTGGGTAAAGCATTTTTAAATGTTGGGCAACTCTATTGTGCTGGGTAAAGCGCTATTACACTATGGGCAACTCTGTTTAGCTGGGTAAAGCGCTAATACACTATGGGCAACTCTTTTTAGCTGGGTGAAGCGTTATTAAACTATGGGCAGCTCTGTTTAGCTGGATAAAGCGCTATTAAACTATGGGCACCTCTGTTTAGATGTGTAAAACGTTGCTTAACGGCAGGCTATTATATATCTGGGTCTTTTAAAAATATATATTTTGTTCGCTGATACATTGGCCCTGTCACTGCGTTTAATAAAATTTTAATCATATTTGTCTGGTATTATTTCAAATACTGATTTAAAACATAAATAAGAAGGGGAGTGCTGGGACTCGAACAGTGAATGCCTTTTCTTTGTGCATACGCTCTACCATTACGCTATTGCTATTTGGATTAATTTGCATAAGTAGTTCTTATATGCTCTTCAATGTCACAATTGGTTAAGCAATGGGCACACCCTCGCAAACAAGCGCAAATACTGGCAGCTATATTGTGGATTTAAAAAAAATAATAATTTTTTCCATTTTATAACTCTGATGGGGGTTTACAGTGTCAGGGAGTGTGGTGTTGGGTGCATGTACATTTGAGTGGACTCGCTCTTGTCTGTTGACATTATGCTTTTTAAAACCTTGCAGGGTCGTGGACTTTTAGACTGCTCGGCAGTCGGACACACCCCCTGCTTGCCTACTCAGTCTGTGTAAGAGTTACGGATGAGTCAGCGTGCCCTCATGTATATTCATGGCACGCTGACGTCATACCGTTCAACTGCAGCCTCCGAGTAAGACATATTACGTCTTACACGGAGGTTTTGTGATTCCGGCCCATTGTTTTTTTTCCTAAGGAATTTTTTTCTGTCATGGGATTCAAACCTAGATCTTGAGGCTTCCTTAACAACAAAAGTTGGTTATATTGATAATCCCATGATTATGTAGACTTCTGCATAACAGTAAAGCAGTGTGTTAGATCCTTTATTTGTCATACTGGATTTGCATGACTAGCAAAGCAAAAAGCACAGAGACAAAACAAGCATATAATATCCACTTCAAAATGTGCTTTCTTATCCATTGACAGTAAATAGTATATCTGGGCAGCACACTCATATATCTATTGTCATCTTATTACAGAGGAGCTACATTTTTAGAGGTGCCTGCCTTCATTTAACTTGTTCTCAGCATTTTGGTACACTTTCATATTATGATAATTATAGTATGCATGAGGGCTATTACCACAGCAGTCTGTCTGTTTACAAAAGATTTCATCCTGGTTCACAGCATAAGCTAAATCGATGAAGGGTTTCACAGAGCAACTATCCTGAGACAAATACATGACAAGCTTATTATAAACTGAGAGTTTCAAAGCATAGCCTCCCCGCCTATGTTGTACTGGTGTAATCCAATAAGGATGAAACAGGTCTACAGCTAATGGAGTCTGGCTGACTGGCCTGAGAGCATTATAAAAAAATGTGCATTACTGTGCCAGCATGCTAAAACACTTGTCTTTTTCACTTGAAATTTGCATAGCTTCTAGCATAATGCCTTGACTAAATGAGGGTTGGAAGTTTTTTTTTTACCCAACTATTACAGCTTTTAGTGATTATCCATTTGGGTCTTGTATGCATCTCGTCTGCACATGGTTGCTGCTTGTCTTAGTAAGTCTTTCATATTTTATATAGTAATAAAAACAATTTGAACTCTCAGACAGAAAACAATGCTGGTGTTGAATATTCTAATTTCCAAATATATTGCCTTTAAAAATACATTTTAATGCTTTGGAGAACTGGAAAACTTTAAAGACTGGCAAAACAAAAATGAAAAAAAAAAACATAACTGGCTGTGGAAAATAAGCATAGGATGTTCCTTAAGGTACCATTTTGTGTATTTTATTATAACAAAGTCAATAAAAAATTTAAAATAAGCTCTTCAAAGGGAATCTAGTTCGGTGTGTAAAAGATTGCAAGATGTAGTCTTATAAACTGCAACTGTACCCAAGGACATTTAATCCAGGGCTGAAATTATGCCATATTTTGCATTTGGAACTGGCAAAACTACAGATAGAATCCTTCTAAGTGTCTGTTTTATAAACTTAAAAGGGCTTCTCAGAATAATTTGACACCATCCTATAAACCCTATCAAACCACATTAGGGACAGAAAGGCACTGTTCATATTAGCTAAGTATGTCTATGTACATTCTGCATGAATATTTTAAAGGACAGCATACATTTTTTTTTAGAATAAAACAAGAATTTTTATTTTCATATTGTTTAAATATCTGGCAGATTTGCTGACAGTGTTTACAAAGTAAAGAAAGAAAATAGAACAACATGTTTTATACCTTCAGTTAACAATATTTTCCTTTACTGAATAGCTGTAATATGGTATCAGAACCAAAAACGTATAAGTTGCTGTAATATTATACAGAGGACTTTTAACACCCAAACTATTGTGTAGTATGGACTGGTGTACCTTCCTGACCAAGACTGAAGAACCTTTGAATATATTAAAGTACACACCAGTAAACCAAAGTGGGATATGGTAACATATTTGATCCAATACATCATCGGTCACAAAAATTAATTTGTCAGTCAGCTGCAGAGGAAACAAAGCTGTTTCCTCATACTTAGTGCATTGTCTTACTATGCAGTCAATAGTTCTGACCTTGAGGAAATCACTGTATAGTACATTTAAGTCTCTGTAGAGTCAATGCCATTGCATTATGATTTTATTTTATAGTGGGAGAAACAATTTCTCTGTTAATAACCTCACTACTCACCTAGCACCAAGAAAACAAATACAAGGACCCAACACTGGAAGACTACACTCTTCAGCCATAACAGGCAAATAAGATAACTTGTCAAATTGTTCAAGAGCTCCTTTGAGAGAAGCCCAGCAAGTACTGCCAAGGATAACCATAAGGCCTTTTACAGCTATGTACATAAAATAAAGGGTAGGACCCAAGCATGTGCAGAACTGGTGGCCAATGGTATCACACACACACTGACCCCACAGAGATAGTGAACCTGATAGTGGATAGGTTTTGTAAAAATTTCACTCCCTTATACCTTCATAACTTACAACAAGCCCTCCCCCAAACTCCACCTTAAATATCTGAAGAGCAGGTCCTCAAAGCCCTGTCCATGGCAAAGAACACAGCCTCTATGGGACCAGATGACATCTCAGGCTGCTTTCTAAACAGGCTGAAACATGAAATAGCATTACCACTAAGTACCCTTGTTAATCATAGCCTAACCACAGGGTTTGTTCCTGTGGAATGGAGAACAGCTACAGTTATTCCCCCCTACAAAGGTGGCCTGGGAACAGACCTGGGGAATTACAGACCCATAAGCCCGACCAGCCTCATCTGTAAGGCCATGGAATGTATCATTATAGACCTCATAAATAAAGACATAGGTGACGTCCAAATCCTGGACCCTACCCAATTCAGCTTTGTGAAGGGCAGATCCTGCTTGTTAAATCTGGTGGATTTCTTTGAAAGTGTGACCAAGGCCATTGATGAGGACAAATCTGTACACACAGCATACCTTGACTTGGCAAAGGCTTTCAACACAATCTCACATTCAGGCATTACTGATAAACTTAGCAAACTGAATTTAAACCCCTTCATTGTAAGATAGGTTGCTAACTGGCTCACAAACTGGACACACACTATCAAAGTGGGTGACTTCACATCAACCAGTGGACCTTTTACCAGTGGGGTGCCACAGGGGTCAGTGCTGGGCCCCCTACTGTTTGGTATATACTTCTCAGAAATTCAGTTCAAAACTAAAGGGTTGTGGCTGAACAAGTTTGCAGATGACTGCAAACTAGGTGCAATCACCGAATCCCCAAATGATGTCAGTATACTCCGGGATGGTATCACACAGACCAATGCTGGTGTATTAGTTACAGTCTCAAATTGAATGCAAAGAAATGCATCAACATTCCCTTAAGCACAAACAATGTCCCTTCACACTATCAAATCAATAACAATATCCTAAGTACCCATGAAGTGGTAAGGGATCTAGGATCACAGGTTGACCCCAACCTTAACTTCGACCACCACGTGTCCACCATTGTAACGAAAACTTTCCACATAACTCACTTGATTAGTAAAGGCATTGCCTTGAGAGCAAAATAAGTTATAAGCCCTCCTATACTTGGTACTTATCCAGCCCATAATTGAGTATAATGCCCCATTCAGTATGTACAATACTAAATATCTGCAGCAATTAGAGAGACCTCAGAGGTTTCTAATAAAGAAGTTCAAGGGCCTCCAGTGTGTGCCTTACATGGCCCAACTAAAATCCCTGTCACTATACTCTGTATCATATAGACCTCTTAGGGGAGACTTATGCCTGGTCTACAGAGCAACCCAAGACCCAGACTTAATGAACTTACTGTATATCCGTAAATCAAATGTGTCTAGGGCTACCCATTCCAGGGACTTAAATATGGCCTGCAAATTAAATAGGACATGCTGGAGGGGCAGATTTATCTCCCAGTGACTGCCATGTCTTTGGAACAAGCTACCAATTCATGAGAAACAGAGCACCACTATGACATCATTCAAGAGGAACATGGATGAGTGGTTGGGGCACTGTAAATTCTTACCAGGGATAGCGCCCATAACCCTTCTGGACATGGGCAGTTATCATTAAATGTAATCTTGGGTAATAACTAGTACTTTACGGTATTACATTTGGTTGAAATGGCTAGGCTTGAAATGATCTCCTGGTTGATAGCCTAGTAATCCCCTATGATCCTATGTCAGTATGCTGTTGTTTGTTATTTTACCTTGCTAGACCACAATGCTGGTCTTCCCTCTCCAAAACATCCCTATACTGCACAGTTTTAACATTTTCTACACTGATGTTATGTATTCACAGTGTCCTGAGACAGGAGTATTCAGTTGTTTTATCATGGTCTGTGCCAGTGAAGCCCATTCATTTGAAACTAACTGACAAAAGAGCAGCTGGATAAAATTAGATCACTTTGCACTGAGGTCTGTTGACTTTGCACTTAGTTGGATTAGAAATAATGTGTTGGCAAAACTTACCACATGGAAAAAAACATTAGCCACTCCAAAGTGTGTGCTAGTATATAGCAGCAATTTCTAAATGATTTGCTTTGCACATACATCCCAGACACGTCATTAGGTGTAGCTGGTGATATTCTTGGACCCATTCTCTACCTTGTGTTCATTGCTTACATAGATATAAGCTATGGGTATTCCATGTCCCTGTGCCACATAAAGCAGTCATCGCAAAAGTAGGAAATTTATCAGCCATAATATTATGCATGCAAAATGTATTCTCATTTCAAAATCTGCTATTGATGTACATGGTATTGGCCAATGCAGTATTTTCTGCTAGCCTAAGAAGGATAGGCATGGACCCTGACAACCTGCAAACCTGATAGTGCATTGGCTGGCAGGATAGCAGACCAAAATACTTGTCATGTTCATAGGAAAAATGGCCTATTAACAAGAATATATGCAATTAATCCAAATGGTGATGGAAGCTCAGGCAGATGTAAAATATCCCATGGAACTTACAGAAAAGAGTTGAGTATGTATGAGTATAACTGTTAACCAGGTAAACCTACTGATCACAAGTGTTCCCTTTCAGGGATGACTCAGAGGCACTGTTTCGTTAACTAACTTCCTCAGAATCACTCATCAGGCAAATGGAGGAGGAAGGAACCCAGTACCATTTGGATATAGGAAGCAGCTTATTAATATTTTGGACCCTAAATCATCTGCACTGCCAGGCAGCTGCATTTCTCAAGAGCTCTGGATAAACTTCCCCTAGCCAGAATTAATATCACCCCAGTTCTCTCTTGAAAATAAGTCACAGTCCAAGTGGGGATAACCTAGTCAAAAAAAAAAATCAAACAAACAATTTTGTCCGTGTCTGTGTAATGTAACTTTCAGGGTAAGCTTGCATGTATAGGCAGATATCAGCATGTCTGAAGTTCTTAGAAAGCAAAGAATAAGAATCAGAGTCTAGTGCTAGAAGAAAGCATTTCTGCTTTGATTTCTGATGTGTCTTGTTAGGTTTGTGGTCAGTTCATCTCAGATCATTAGGTTGAAGCCCATTCTGTCAGGAGAAGGAGATCCAATGAGTAATTGGTTGCCCTCTGCTGTGATAGGTGATGAAATAACTGTTGTATCAGTTACAGAGATGCAGCGGGCAAAGGCGACTGCATACGAGTTGCAGGGCTTGTACTACCTACATAAAAATGTCAATGAGCTGCTCATTCTGTGTCTGTCTGTGATCATTCAAACTTCAATCTAGTATACTGTGACAAATGTCATCCAGATCATTCATGATAACTACTTTAAACTCTTCAGGGCCATGGGGGAACTAAAGCTTATTATGACACCCAGCAAGTTTAAAGCAGAGAAGTAATTCAGGATGAGAAGCCAGTCCATTGTAGCACCAGAAAATACTTAGCATATATACCGTATATGCAAGTAGATGCACATCAGTTTACCAGAAATGCCTCTGGGATACAGGAGGAACAACATAACCCAGAGAATACCAACATGAACAGAGGAAGAACATACAGACTCTGCACTGAAATCACCACCACGGCCAAGAAATGACCTGAGAGCCAATCACTTTAAGGCAGCAGCACCAAGCATTGCACCAGTGCACTACTCTTTAACTAGATGTATTACAGTTTGTACTTTTAATACTGTTGTATGTTAATGTTTAATGCTCTAAGAAATAAATGCCACGGTGAGTTAATCACAAAAGTGGATTTGATGTCACAAGATAATGTAATATAGCTAGATGATGTCTTCATGTGTTAACTACAAAATAAAGTATGGTTTTCATTTGTTGTAAGTTATGTTATATGTGGGTTATATACAACGTACCTTACCCCTAACTTCTTATCAAGTTCACATTTTATTTTATATATTAAACACAGAATTCTAAATTAAACACTGAGCAATTACACTGAAGGATAACTCTACATCATACACAGATTAAAATGACTGTACTTCTCTTGCAATAGTATACTAACACATAAATGTAGCATGCCATATGACTGCTTTTAATGCGCACTAATCTGTTGTAAGGTGCTTAGTTTCTTTGAATAGATGATTTAGTATGATTTTACAATCTCTTTTTGAAGCTTATTTTGAAGGAGGCACATTTTTTTTCTGTCTGACACCTGAAAAATGGATCATGGATCCTAATTTGCTTACTGATTTATCAATACTAAATATGCCATACAATTAGCCAGCTGTGTAATACAGATAACTACAGCCCTGTCTGAGGGAATAGAGTTTTGGCTTGACTTATTGACATAAGCTGTGGACCAGCCAACCAGGGAGAAATGGGACTGGGTGAAAAAGGAGGATTTTTTATGGCAGCTAAATACTGGTCACCATTCAAGCCCATATGGGCATCTGGATATTAAATGGGTTTTGAAACTCCGATCTTTAAAATAAGTAGCATACTTTAGTACTATTTTAACACTGTATCATCCTTAGTATCTGCGTTTAAAAATGTATTAATTATTTTATTATTCTGATTGTCTTTCTGATCAACATGGGACTTTTTAGTTTTCTTATGTGAAGTTTAGTACTGGCTTTTTGTATTGTCCTGAAGAAAAATATTACTTTAATAAATAAGATGAAAGCCTTCAATAATAAATGATTGCCCTGCATCTGGCCATTATTGAATGTCACTTTTGTTTTCAGAGACTGAGATATTACTAGTTTGTATCAACACAGGATAAATTCCATATCAGTGGACACTATGCATTGTTATTTATAGTTAAGTAGTTTCCATTTCATCACTATGCATGTCCCCCTTCAGTTTGTGTCATGAATTCTTCTGTCTTAGTTTCTAATCATGATGAAACACTGAAACACTGCATGCCTTTCTTTCTACTTGTTCCAAACTTTGCTCTTTGGAACTGACTTACATGCAACAAAATTATTCTTCAGTCACCGTATACTCACTCTCTTGATTGTTTTTCCTTGATCAGAAAATACTTTATGCATTGACAAATATTTCTTCAACTTGTATATTCTCCTAAGAAAACAGTCCATGTACTGAGATCCTTTTTTACTTTGTTTTTGCATCTAATAAAGTACCTGTGTGTAAAGTTTAAGTAAGGACTTACATAAGTGTTTGCTTCATAAAACTTGACTTGTGAACTGTCTGCTTGTAAATCTTGAAATGTGCATTCCTTGTTTCATTGCTTTGATTATGCTTGGCTTTTATGCAAAGGTACAGTGTAATAGTGATCTCCTTCTTCTTGCATTACAGAAAAAAAATAATTGTGTTTTTAACATTATTCATTAAAAAAGACTGTAGTTTAAGACTATGTTGGTTGTAAAGAGGGTAAAAAGCCCTAATTATGGCATAAGCAATCTAAGTTCAAATGGCATCACAGTTGGTTGATAGCACAAGCAAGAATGATAGATATGCCTATCCTGGGTAGTGAGAGAAGGTAGTTTCTTCTTTGACTTCACCACAAGCTTGTCATGGTAACCCTTTTTAGCATATTTGGACGATCATGCATGAGCAGAGAGCCATAGGCAGTCCTTAAAGTGATGTAACTGCTTACATCACAACCATGGGAGGGATTAGATAATGAATTAAAATACTTTCATCCCTGGGGTGCTAGTGAGAGCTGAAAATAGCCTCATGGTTGCTTGAATAATAACTCAATTTGGACAGTAAACTTGAATTACAATACTGCAAAACTTCAGAACTGAGCACTGACATTGGCAATCCAGACTAATGTAAAGCACTGAAACAACAAAGCAACATACTGAAATCAATGAACTATTGTGACATTGCTACATCTTGGGATTAGTGCTTCTGTTTTGCTCCTGGTGAGAGAAGAAGCATAGGGACATTATGTCTTGGGGACTGCTGATCACTGGAAAGCCTAATAACTGCTTCATAGGTGCCAGCTTGGAATATGAGCTTATATTTTGCTCCTGGTGAGAGAAGTAGCAGAGTGCATAGATTCCTGACTGTTTCTGGTTGGGAAGTGAATGTCTGTGTTTGACCTTGCATCTACCAGGAAAAGGCTGCAACAAGAATACAGACCATAACATCATCTGGGACAAGACTGTGGATCATCAAACAGGCTGTGGCCTACTTCTCATCTTGGGATTGGTGCTACCTTTTTGGTTTTGGTGAGAAAAGAAGCAATGGAAAACTATGCCCCAGCAAAGTGAAGCTGTGCTGAGACCAGCACTAGTAGTAGTCAGGCAGTAGCTATTCAGGTGACTCCCCTCTTTTCATCAATATTGACAAGCTAATTCTTTCTTTTCAGTAAGTACTGCTTGGTTTGCTTCTACCTTCAGAATATCTTCCTAAATAGTTTGTTCATAAATCATCAGGTGCAACTTATTAGTTTATCTTCAGTTGTTCTGCACTCCATATATAGCTACAGACACTGTGAGTTGACATTTTCCTTTAAAAGCACCATTGAAATTTTATCAGTACTTAGTTGCCCACAGGACAGCTAGTTTGCAGTGACAACCACTGCCCTCAGAGTTGCAAACCGGATAGTCCTGGCATTATTTTATATTCTAACTCCAGCTGTCTGATCAATAAAAAAGGGTCTGTTGCCATGGATATGAATTTTCCCACTATCTCCATTACCAGCTTGGTGGATATGGGCATCCTGAGGCAATGAACAAATTGTCTCGGGTTTACTGACAACCAGTTAATTCTCAAACAAACTGATGTGAAATGTAAGAGGTGTATTTACCCAATGTCACTGGAGGCAAAGCTCTGACATAAAAGCACTCCTGATGTCAATAAGGTTGTCAGTAGTACAAACACTGCATCCATCACACACAATTCAAACCAGACACATAGACCCACATATGTTGAGGCACTTAAAAGCAACCTTTCTAAACCCCAAAGACCTCCTAGACAAAGTATACCTAACAAACGCCCTCAGCAGCCTTGAATGCAATCTTTCAAAACAACAGCCATATCAACACATAAAGCCACATCTCATGGAGCCTCTACTTCCAAGCCCATAAGGCAAGCTACCACACAATCCAACATTCTGGTCATTGGAGACTCCATTGTGAGACACACTGATGTCCTACTCACTAGGTTGAGCAAGGAGAAAGTCATGGTCAGTTGCTTATCAGGGGCCAGGTTCCACCACATTATGCATGCACTCAGGTCATTGGACCACTAGTACCGGTATGACTCAGGCATAGTCCATGTGGGTGTAATTGACCTGAAACATACCTGCCTAGACTATATGAACAGAGATCATGGAGCTCTTGAAATATGTGTCCCAGGCTGGTCCTAATATTGAGCAGTATTTTACCTTCTCCAAGGATGATGCCATGATATGAACAAAAGATGACTGAATTTTATAACTGGCTTAGTCTCTGGTGTCATTCTAATGGGTGCAATATTTTTCAGCATGGAAGGAGATGGTCAACAGTTCATGCTGCTTTTCCAGGAATGGTCGCACCTCTCCTCTCTAGGCTTTTGAATATTAGTAAGACATTGCCCCGCCCCATAGTGTCTTTTTTTGGCCAAACTGAAAGTATTTCTGACATAGCAAATCAAAACCAAAAAAATCTGAAAGTGTTTTGCTCAATGCTAGGAGTCTAAATAAAAAAACAACTCCCTAGAAGATCTCTTCACCCCAGAGAATGCTGACATCTGTGTAGTCACTAAGACATGGTTTAAAGGCACAGAGAGCAGACCAAGAGTGCAAGATTATAATGCCTTCCACACATTTAGACCAGCTACTCCACACACAGGTACTAAAGGTGGAGATGTCTCAATTTATATCAAAAATAAATATACCTCTAGGCTGGTCAAGCAGCACAATGCACTTGAGCTTCTCCGTGTTCAAATCACCATAGGTAAAATCAAGTGAAGAAATCATTTTATGTTGTGCAACTTGTAAACAAAGGTATAGAGCATCTAGGTCCAAGGAAGTCCTTGCTCCACTGTATTCAGCATTCATCAGACCTATCCTTGAGTACATTGCCTCCTTTGGTATGTACCTAACCAAGCATATTCAACAATTGGAATGTCCACAGAGGCTCATCAATAAAAGAATACAGGGTGTAAGCAACATGTCCTGTGCAGAACACTTCAGGGCCCCATCCCTGTATTCTGTCTCCTACAGGCATTTGAGGGGAGATTTATGTCTGGTATATAAGGCACTGTCAGACTCCACTCTGATGGAACTCCTGCATATTCCCAAAACAAACAGCACCAGAATTACATATTCTGAAGTGTTAAACCTTGCCTGTGATATAAATAGGACCTGCTGGAGAGACAGGTATATATCCCAGAGACTACCCCTTCACTGTAACAGACTCCCCATCCATGTGAAGCAGAGTTCCTCCCTAACCCAGTTCAAGTGTAACTTGGGCAATTGGAAGGGGAACAGGAAACACATATAGCCTGTAAATGGTTGATCTCCCAGGACCCTGCTTGTAAATGTTTCACCTCCCAAGCCCCTGCCTACACTTATCAAGGGTACCAGAACTTGTCAGAGATTTGGGATGCATGACAAGGTTAAAAAAGGGCCTTGAAGTCGTCAGCCTAATAAACCCCTATGAACCTTTGAAAACTTGACTTGTAAAAGAAAAGTGGTACTGCAGACAGTACATTGTAGGGGGGGGGGTCACACTGCCTGCATATTAATGTAGACATACTGCTAGAGGAGGGTAGCCACTGGGTGGGGGAACAGTTTACAGTGGGGATGACTCAATCTGTTAACTGTGTGAACCATCAACATTATACTTAAGTGCAGGCAGCCACCTACATGCCAATCATCTAGTGTGGATAGTAAGAATGCATGCATGACAGTCATGGTACCTATCATACATGCGTGCATGCATTCTCAAGTCCAGCATACAGGTGGCTTTGCTGTGTAATACAACCTCTGAGACATAGTGATCCACATCTACAGCAGTACTGTTACTCTACATTGGTGCAATGCCTGCAGTGTGTCTACTGAAATACAGGTAGCACTGCAGTGTCAGTTAGCGTTTGGCAAACTCAACAGGTCCACCAAAATCTTGGTAGGAATTGGCTTATATGAAGAATGGGTAATGAGATTCATTACCAAAGCATACTTTAGAATCCCATTATCCTCCCCTGGTATATTCAGATTCCATTACATTTACTACCTTAGTGTTGAAAGGTGCTATATAGACAACATCTTGTCCCATTATGATGTCATACCCAGGAAGGGGTTGAAAGTCAGAACCAGGGTAGCATTTTTGGATGGCTGAAGTTCTTCACTAGAGTACTTCAATCCTTTTGGAGTCTGACCTATAGCAGTATATCTATAATTGTCTGTTGCAGCATCATTCATGAATATTTCTTCTGTTTTTGATATGCTAAGTTGATTAATTCTGTAGCATTGTTTCTGAGTATTGCTGTATTTTTGATATGCTAAGTTGATTAATTCTGTAGCACTGTTTCTGAGTATTGCTGATATTTATTGGCTTTTTGGTTGACCAAAAAGTTTTTGTGAGTATGATTTGCAGTATTTAGCAAAATACTTCTTTCTGTTACCAAAATTACAGTTTATTTCGAAAGATGAATGTATATTTTTTAAAGATAATCACCACTGCAATTCATCTCTTCTTAACCTTTTGGTTAAGATCAATTTTACCATTCAGTTAAAATTATTTATTTTTATATTTGTATTTAGTTACTGGGAAGATCTGACTGGGTCATGCATGGCACATTTTCAGTAGAGGGCTGGGGAGAAAAGCCCAGAAAAACATATTCAGTAAAAGAAGAAAAACATACAAAGAGACTGGGCCAGATTCACGAAGGCTTGCACGGAGTGTAAGAGTAGTGTAAGATGACAGACAGGCAATATGTCTGCCGAGCGAGTCAGCAATAGCCGGCAGGGGCGTGCATGAGAGCTTCTAAAGCTACTCTTGCACGGACAGTGTTATGGTATGCAAATTACCTCATTTGCTGCTGAAAGCTATGCAAATTAGGTAAATTTGCAATTCAGGAAACACTAACCTGTCCATGTAAGAGTAGTGTTATCTGCACAAATGTACTCCGTTGGTAACGGAGTACCGTTCTGCAAATAGCTAACGGAGCTATGACAGCTCCAAATAAAGGATGCATCTAGTTGAGGAAGCATGCCAATGGCCAAATATAAGGCCATTGGCATTTGCAAATGTTGTAAATCCTTAAAATCCCATTTTTTCCCCCGATCGCCGATGTTTAAGCATAGCGCAGCAGCGCGCAAACATGCTGCACTTTAAATAAAATGAAAAAAAGTGAAAAATAGCCACAAATATGTATTTTCACTAAAAACCTTGTTCTGCCATGCAGGTGAATGGCAGGCTGAAAACAACATGGCCACTGAGTAGTGGTTGCTAAGGGGGGAAGCTCAGTGTGAGAGATGTAACCAAGCATTAGTAGGCAATCCTATGCAAATGAGGATAAGGATAGTGAATCCCAATTTTCCCCGGCATGTGAGCCATGTCCCTAGAGTGTAAATGTAGGAGTAGGGTAGTAGTAGAGTAGAAGATAGATGACATCATGACGGGGTATGTCTGAAAGACTGTAAGGTGATTGGAGCACAGTGGCTTGTGTTTGCCCTGAGTTGCTCAGGATTGCAAGAGGCGTGTGTACAGTAGTACTAGCTGAAAACAAGAAACCAAAGGTGTACGCTGTGGATATATCTGAAATTTCTTGCAAACAGGCACACAGCGTGTGTGCGCGTGTGCACAGGTGTGCGCGTGTGTGCGCTTGTTTGTGCGCCGCTGCCCCTTGTGGAAACAGAAAGGGAAAAAGGGAGGAAAAGAAGTAGTAGGAAGTTAACCAAGGAGAACTAGCAGAGCTGCCAGGTGAAATATATCAGAATCAGCCAATTACACAGGCAGTAGACTAGCGAAGCCCAGTCCAGCACTTTAAACTCTGCAAACAGCAGTCTACCCTGTTTTTTCACAAGAACTCTGCAACACTGCAGTATACAAAGAGTGAAAACTTAAAAAGCTTGTGTGACAAAATGTTAGGGGCTGCTATTGCTATCATAAACAAACATGTGCAAGGTGCTGAGGGTGGTGATGTTGTGAATGCTGCTGAGCAACCCACAGTGAGGAGATGGAGAAGAGTGTACAGACCCAGGGTAACCTACCAGGGGCTACATGAGCTGGAGATAGTGGAGCACTATAGAGTGGACAGAGACCTCCTGCAGCAAATTGTTGAGCTGTGCCGGCCACACCTCCCACACAGAACCAACAGAGGGGAACCCATCCCAGTGGATACCAAGGTATGTGTTGGCCTACGAATACTAGCTGCAGGTACCTTCCAAAGACCAACTGGTGATATGATGGGGGTTTCACAGGCATCAGCATCCAGGGTACTGTACCAGTTCCTGGATGCCATGTCAGCACATGTCAGTGAGCATGTATATTTCCCCAATTCCAGTGAGGCATTGGCCAGCAATATGCATCTTTTCCACCAAATAGCAGAATACCCTTTGGTGGTGGATGCAATAGACTGCACGCACATACACATCAAAGCACCACCCGGTGAGTGGGGAAGTGTCTACATCAACCGCAAGGGCTTCCCCTCTATCAACTGCCAGGTCAAGTGCAATGCCCAGGGCATAATAATGAATGTGTGTGCTGGCTGCCCTGGAAGCTATCACGATTCCCACATCTGGCTTCTGATGCAGCTGTACCAGAGATTTGCCAATGGGGACATCCCTGACAGTCACCTAGTGGGGGATGCTGGATACGCACTGGAGCCGTGGCTGATGACACCCATCAGAAATGCACACACACCGAACAAGAACTCCATAATGAGGCACACGCACATACAAGAAACATTATTGAGCGTGTGTTTGGGATGCTCAAGCCACGGTTCCAGTGCCAGGACACATCTGGTGGAGCCTTGCAGTACTCACCAACTACATGTACCCAAATTGTCATGGTATGTGCCATGCTACACAATATGATCCTGCGAAAACAGCTGCAGAAGGAACAGCATGGGGCAGGGCCAAACAGCCCCCCACCATTTCCAAGGCCTGCACAGGCACAGCATGACTCGGAGGAGGAACAACCTGAGCCTGCCCTAGTAGGCAGAAGGAGGCGTGCCAAGTATGCCCTGGCCTTGGCAAAGAGGCAACTTATAGAACATACACTGACTCAGTAGGAACCCTGGAAATGACACCTCTCTCTGACTCGCACATACAATAAAAGGGATGCCTAACTTGACACTACCTGTTTTCAAACATGTATAGGGAGTGTACTATGTGCATCAGACATAGGCAGCCCTGCAGCACCACCTGATGCATGATTTCCCTATTTTAAGCAATATAAAGCAGTGCTAAGCAGATTTTACCACTATTTAGCATATTTAAGCACAATTGTGCAGAGCTGTGCACTGCGCTAACTAGCGCAACATTGGGCAATGTTGGGCAACATTGGGCAATGTTGGGCAATGTTGGGCAAAGTCAGCAAAGTCAACTAAAGCCGAGTAAACACGCTCACACCTGCTTTACTGTTCCTCAACCAGACAGGTCTGCTCAGCAGGAAAATAAAAAGCAGTGACAGGGTTCGAACTCAGGATACTGTGCACTATAGTCACACTACTGAACCACTAAGCCTTGACAGCATTTCACTGGCACAGACACAGCAGGGCAATTGTAGACTAACGTAAACACAAACAAATGCTGCATCATGCCCTCTGAACTTCCCCCCATGCCTATGCAGACAGATAACAGCAGGCCAGGCAGTATGATGTGGGTTGGGTAGGTTATGAAGTCACAAACTAATATACGTGAAATGTGAAGCTAAGTTCTGTAGTACAGTAGTATGCCTCAAGCCAGTACGATAGGCAACAGCACAGACTGAAATGAAGTACCTGACATAGCAGTGCAGGCCTAGCAAATGTGTATAAGTGTCAGGTGAACCCCTCATCCTATGTACACCCACAGTAACAATCAGGTGTGCTCCCTGGGTAGAAATGTACAAATAATAGCTGTCCCCCCTGTATGTAGAAATGTTGATAAGTTTATGCAAAGTGACTCATGGAAGCCCTGCAGGCACAGCGTGCTTCCTGTTGATGTACAACACAAAGGTGAGCCCTGAAGTACAAACCAACTTGATTTTTCACACACATATAGTATATATATGTCCATACTGGGCATGCTCGCACACTTAAATAAACGAAGCAAATGTCAGTCAACAACATACTGAAAGATCATACTGGGCATGCTCACACACTTAGACCAGAGTACAGCAGTGGGCCACACATATCTGAGTACAGCAATGGGCCACACATATCTGGCAGTTGCATTTCTTACCCCAGAAACTTGTCACTATTCACCAGTCCTGTCTTGCACACACAGTTATATGAAAACAGACCCATATAATATATTCGACTCCTGTCATAATCAAACTATGTACTACAAGTACTTAAGTTGTTCAAAGAAAGTGGAAATTCAAAGAAGATCAATAAATCTCCGATCAGTATCATCAATAAACAATGAGCACTCCTAACATTATCCAATCCATGTTCTGGCAAAAATATTGTCAAAGAGTCCATAGAGAACCATGAAGCTTTCTTTCGCAATGTCATATATATATCAATGTAAACACATATATGTTCTGAGTCAGTGCAAACTGTAAATGAATACATGTACATGACTGACACTGCCAACATCTTGTCAGACAGTTTCATACATATTTATCCCCCTCTCACTGACAAAAGGGCCCATTATCATACCTGGAGTTTGTGAAAACCCAGAAATCACTTATACAATGGTTAAACAGCACTTTCCAAACCTAAAAACATGGTGTCTATGGGATGACATGGTTTCCCTAGCTGTGTCATATGTGAACTCCAAAACAAACAGACCCTACACCTAAACAGTGTGTTGAGACTCACCCTCTGTACAGGATATGAAACTGTTGAATGCGTTACAGCAACATTTGGCACACTCCACAAGTGTTGTTGCACAACAGACCATAGGAACTATTGTCTTATAAGCCTATTAAGCCTGATCTGCAAGGCCATGGAGTCCATCATGATGGAACTCATAAACAGAGCTATTGTGAGCCTACAAACACCGAACCCTACCAATTTCGGTTTGGTCAGGGGCAGATCATGGTTCCCAAACCTGCTAGACTGTTTTCAAGGCAGTCACCCAGGACATACATCAATGAAATGAGCTACACACATCCCACATAGACCTTGAAAAGCCCTTTTCCAACATCCCAGACACATGTTGTATCCACAAAATCAACAACCAGTGCATACATATGTATGTCATCTGATGGATTTCCATCTGGGGCACAGATAGATCCCACAAGGTAACAATTGTGGTCTCCTGTTCAAGCTGGTAATGACTGCTGTCCCCCATGGCTCAGTCCAAGGACCCCTCCTGTCTGGTGTATACTTTTCAGAAATATAGTCAAACACACGAGGGCTATGTTTAGCAAAGTTTGTGGATGACTGCAAAAAAGTTGTCATAATCAATGTTTGGGACAACAGAGACATCCTTAAAAAGGGTCTCGGTCTGACATATGTGGTGTAACATTCATGGCCTCGAGCTACAGTCATACAATTGCCACATAGGTGCCAACACTCTAAATATGTAGGTGATAATAAGGGATCTATGGACACATGTGGATAGTCATCTCCACTTCCAGAAACATATTCACAAAGTGGTTAGAAAATCATGCTATATGTTCCCACAAACTGCCAAAGTCTTTGCATGTAGGTCAAAGGAGGTTCCCTCTACTCATCAGTCATCAGACCCGTCAGAGAGTACCACAACACACTTGCGATGAATCTGACTATGCACCCTCAGCAGCTGGAAAGACCACTGAAGTACCTCAGCAAGAGGATTACTGGCCTCAAACAGTTTCCCCATGCAACAAGGCTGAATTTAACTCAATCTGTACTCTGTTGCATACTGCCTACTTAGAAGATCACTGCCCAACAGACAGGTCCATGTCCAATGCAGAACTGATGTACATGCGCTATCTGAAATAAACCCAAGCTCACTGTACCACATGCTCTAGGGATATCATCATCACAACATTAAATAGAACATGTTGGAGGGATACATTACTAACTCACAGACTTCTCTTGCTTTGGAGCAGGCTCCCAACCGACATTAAGCTGAGACCCTCACTGACACACTTCCAGAGGAGCCTTGATGAGTGTATGTGAAACTGAACTGTCACACCATGGATCACATCATCAGCTCTATTACACAGAGGCCTAGGGAACTAACTCCATGGGTGGTGATAGCTGCACACTCTGGCCATACTAATATATGCCTTCAGGCAGATAGCCTATTACCTACCTATGTACCTCTATATATATGTAGGGGGAACACAGTATAATAAGCCAAAGATGGATGGGCAGTGATGTGTGTAAGAGGGTGACCATGACAGGGAGCCATCCAGGAATGTCTCACCCAGCACACGTCCCAATTGCACGAAAGACTTGAGGTGCACATCTCTCCCACTGTACATAACAGCCACCAGTATCTGTAAGCATTACAGTGTATTTGGTCCATGTGCCTGCTGTACAACATGACTGTACAATGAAGTACACATCTACTATCTGTAGACATGTACCTGTCACATAGGTTCATAGGTATGTAGTAGACTATCTCCACAAAGGCATATATCAGCCTACGCAAGTTGTGCAGCTTTCACCACACCATTGGGTAGTCTCCCACAGCCTAGTTCTAATAGTTAGTATCCTAAGCCCCTTTCTAGTGGGGATGCTGATGTGATGCCTGGCATGAAATGTCTGTTTCCCATCCACTCATCAAGGGTCCAATTGAAGAGTGTCAGTGAGGGGTTCTGTCTGATGTACATTGGGACTCTTTTCCACAGTAAGGCAAGTGTCTGGGATGGTACTCTATCCCACCAGCATGTTGTATTCATCGTTCTCACGAGGTTCATATCCCTGGAATGTGTAGGGTGACTCAATGTTGTTATGTGTAGATGGAGCATGTGCAACAGTTATGTGTTGGACATGGCTCTGTATGTTAGGCAGAGTGTGCCTGTGAGTAGGCGATACGCAACGAAGAACAGATTTAGTTTTACCAGTTGTGTTGCATAACACAACTGTTCGAGGCCAGTAATCCTCTTGGTGAGGTACCTATGTGGTCTCTACAGCTGCTGGATATGCTAAGTCGAGTACATCCAAAATGGTGCACTGTACTCAATGATGGGTCTGATGATGTAAGAGTAGAGTACCAACACTACCTCTCTGGATCCTGATGCAAACCCTTTGTTGATTAGGTGGGCCACATAGGATCTCCAAATCACTTTGGCAACATGGTTGTCAAAGGAAAGATGACTATGTACATGTGTTCCCACATCCCTTATCACCTTGTCATTTTTAAGGGGGAAACACACATGTGGTAGTTTGTGGGTATTTTGTTTTCAACAAAGAGGATCACTATGCATTGCTCCACAGTGAGCTTGAGGCCATGATTCTGACACCACACATCTGTCTCATAGAGTCCCTTCTGGAGAATATGTCTGTCTTCTGGGAAATCTATTATTACAAACACTTTACAGTTCCCAGCAAACGTAGTCAACCACAACTCTCCTGTATTGGCATGTACATTTGAGAAGTCTATACCAAATAGGAGGGACCCCAGGACAGAACCCTGGGGGACAACAGTCATTACCGGTGTAGAGTCTGACATGTAGCCAGCAACTCGTAATGTGTGGAATCTATCTGTGAGCCAGTTTGCATTCCATCTTGTGATGTATGGATTCATGGCCAGGTTGGTGAGTTCATCTATGATACCTGACTGGGGAATGGTGTCAAAGGCCTTAGCAAGGTATAGGTAGGCTGTGTGGAGCTCATTTCAATCATCTGTAGCCTGGGTAATTGTCAAACAAATCCTCCCAGTTCAGGAGGCGTGGTCTGCATTTGACAAAGTCAAACTGGGTGTGCTCAACTGTGTGAAGGTTCCCAATCTCTGTATTGTTGACTTCCATTATGATTGGCTCCATTGCCTTGCAGAACACACTCATCAGCCTCATAGAGCAAGAATGCCAAGGGGTTTTTGTGGCCACACACCTGTGGAGTGTGAAGAACGTTGCTGTGCAACATTCTATGGGCACATATCCTGTAGAGAGCATGTAGAGAGAGGTGTAGGTATCCTTGATGAATATGGATACATCCTCACCCTATGTGCTATGATTCAGGTTCTGATGCTGGAAGGTATGGAATGAGTAGTATCCTGGCAGTGCTGGTGTGCTGTCTGTAGCCTTGAACTAGGTTACTGATACTGCACAGATATCAATAGTCTCCATAATGAGAAGTGCCTCGAGTGTGTGCATCTTGAGGCTGAGACTTCTGGCAATGAGTAGCATTTAAATGAAGCTAAGACACAAACACAAACTGGGTCCGTACTACCAAAAGAAGAAGCACCACAGTGTATCCAACTGCCCAAAATCACCATGCTTGCAGGATTTATTTGGGCAGTTGGATACACTGTGGTGCTTCTTCTTTTGGTAGTACGGAATGAGTAGCATTTAGCTCACTTTGTGGTTATTTGTGTTGGTTACGGGGTTTGGTTTGTCCTGCGTGACCGGTGTTCCACATCTGACGTCAGCACCTCATTGTTCCCATCTGGCCATAAGCTAATTACCCTACATATCCACATCCTGGTCCCAAACCCCCATTAAGGAAACCATGTTAAAAAATGTCTCCAAAGCCAACTTCATGCTTCTTAAAACAGAAGTGCTGAACTGCAGGACACCCATGCAGATGGACAATACAGTTACAACTACTGAATCCTTCACAATTGCACTTTATAAGCACTTACATGACTGCATGCATCGTGCTATCCCAAACAGAACCAAGATGCTATCCTCCAAGAAAAGCAAGCCAATCTGGTGTTCCCCTGCCATAAACAAACTGCACAACAGAAGGAAAATACTGTTGCAAAAGGGTAAAATCCCATGAGGGGGGGAGCTCCATGGTCAACATCAGTAAGAAGCTGTGATCCATGATAAAATCCTCCAAAGATAGTTCTGAAAACAAAATCGACACTGATTCTAAAGACAACCACAAAGCATTCTATAGCTATGTCAAGAATCTCAATGGCAACACTCAGATCTGCTCTGAGTTACAGCACAATGGCATTGAATATACAGACCCAACTGATATTGCCAACATCCTGGCAGATAGGATCAGTGCTAACTTTACCCCCCTCTCAACCATGAAAGAGCA
Source organism: Protopterus annectens (assembly GCF_019279795.1). Lineage (NCBI taxonomy): Eukaryota > Metazoa > Chordata > Ceratodontiformes > Protopteridae > Protopterus > Protopterus annectens. The sequence goes on from NC_056731.1 coordinate 332,932,134, forward strand.
CATCTCTATAACAGAAGACTGCAAAGTTGCTGTCATCATGGCTGCACAGGTAAAAAAGCACTCTGCAAAGCCAGGAACACAGCATCCATGGGACCAGATAACGTCCCAGGCTGTGTTTTACACAAACTACAGAACGAACAGGCACCACACCTATGTACCATGTTAAGTCATAGCCTCACCTCAGGCTTTGCACCTGCTGAATGGCACACAGTGACGGTTATCCTACTACACAAGGGGGGAGCCACCATGGAACCCAAGAACTAGCGCCCCATTAGCCTGATGAGCCTGCTGTACAAGGCCATGGAATGTATCATCATATAACTTATAAAAAGAGACATTGGTAATCTCCAAACTCTGGACCACAACCATGTTGGGTTTGAAAAAGGCAGATCATGTCTCCTAAACCTGATAGATGTCATTGAAGCAGTCACCAGAACCATAGACAAGGGTAAGGTGGTTCACACAGCCTATGTAGATCTTGCCATGGCTTTCAAAACCATCCCCCACTCTGGAATTATAGATAAACCCACTAAACTAGGTATAAATCGCTATGTCACAAGATGGGTTGCCAACTGGCTAACTGACAGAACACACACTGTGAAAGTAGCAGACACCAAGTACAACTTTGGTCCAGAGACAAGTGCAGTACCACACGGTTCAGTCCTGGTTCCTGTCCTCTCTGGTATCTACTTCCCTGAAGTAAACTTTAACATGGAAGGTCTGTGGCTAATGAAGTTTCCAGATGACTGCAAACTAGGAGCCATAATCGAAACTACTGAAGATGTGGACATCCTACAAAAGGGCCTCACTGAGACAGATGACTGGTGTCAAAGCCATGGCCTCAAGCTCAATGCCAAAAAGTACATTGTTATCCCCTTTGGTAAAAACTTTGTAGCCATGAACTACAACATAGGCGGTAGTATACTTAACACTGAAAGTGGAATAAGATACCTTGGGTCACAGGTGGACAGTGGACACACCTGTGATAATCACATCCCTGCTGTATCAAGAAATCATTCTATGTGGCACACCTCATCACAAAAGGTGTCTCAGGCAGAATAGAAGAGGACATTGTTCCCCTCTACTCATCACTCATTAGATCCATAATAGAGTACAACGCCCCTTTTGCTATGTACCTCACAAGACATCTACAACAACTGGAAAGCCTGCAGAAATACCTCACAAATAGCATTAGCGGCCTGAAATACATGCCATACATAGACCATCTCAAAATGCTAAAGCTGTACTCTCTTGCATATCACCTACTCAGAGGTGATCTCTGCCTAACATACAAAGCTATGTCAGACACAGAGCTGTTGAGCATGCTCCACATAAAACATTCACAATCCATCTGATCTTCGGCTGCAAAACCCAGAGTGAAATACAAAAGGAAGTGGTGTATCCATTTACCTTATGGATACCCACACCTTCAGGTTAGTGGCACAGCATGAGGCCTTGGAGACCATGCAAGTGCAACTAACATTGGGAAAAGCTGCTTATCAGATTGTAGCCTGCTACAGATCACCTACCCTGTCTCAGGAACCTCACTCAGTATTCCTGAGAACAGTGGAAAATATAAAGGTCCTACCAAACACCATTATATGAGGAGATGACAACTACCAAAACACTGACTGGGAAAATTACTCATGTACAACGTCCTTTGCCCAATGCTTCCTAGAGTTTAAAAACTCAAATGCTCTGGAACAGCTGGTCACCCCGCCCACTAAAGGTGACAACATACTGGACCTGATCATCACCAACATGGGGTACCAGTGTTCCACTACAGAGATAAACCCCTCACTGGTAATATCAGATTATAAAGTAATCACACTGGACATCCACATCACGCCCCCCCCACAGTCAAGGAAACCACTGTGAAGAAAGTTTCTAAAGCAAACAGCACACTTCTCAAGACCAAAGTGGAAAGTTCCAAAGTACCCTTGCTATAGGATAATGCAATACAATCTGCAGAATCATTTACAAGTGCATTCTATGAGCATCTACAGGGATGCATGGATCGAGACATGCCAAATAAAACCAAGATGCACTCTTCCAAAAATAGGAAATCAAGCTGGTGGTCATCGCACATAAATAAGCTATATAACAGAAGGTCGGAACGGACACATGATAGAGCAAACTTCACAAAAGGAAAGGCATCACTGATCATTATTAGGAAGAAACAATGATTGCTCATAAAATAATCCAAAACCAATTTCTAAAGACAAATTGCCAAGGAATGTAAGAATAACAACCACAAAGCCTTTGTTAGCTATACCAAACATTTAGGTGGCAACTCTCAAAAATGCTGTCAGCTACTGCAAAATGGAAAAAAGATACACTGAACCAACTTACATTGCCCACATCCTGGGGGACAAGTTCAGTGCAAACTCCCCCCCATCACCCCCAAAAGGGCCTGTGTCCATCCCAGAAGAATGCAGAGCACCAGACTTCATGGACATGCAGGTAAAAACAGCCCTCTCCAAAGCTAAGAACACAACATCAATGGGACTGGATGGTGTCCCAGGCTGCGACTTACACCAGCCCCAAAAGGAACTACACCCTCACCTACATTCACTGTCCAGACTCAGCCTTACCACAGGCTATGTACCCAAGGAATGGCATACAGCAACAGTCATCCAGTTCCACAAAGGGGGTGCCACAACAGAACCAGGAAACCATTGCCCTATAGGCCTACTCAGCCTGGTCTGCAAAGCTATGGAGCAAATTATCATGGAACCCATAAACAGAGACATTGGGGACCTCCAGACACTGGACTCTACCCAACTTGGCACTGTTAAAGGTAGATCCTGGCTCCTAAACCTAGTTGACTTATTTGAAACAGTTACCAAGGACATAGATGGAGGTGAAAGTAGTCCACACAGACCACCTGGATCTCACTAAGGGCTTTCAACACCATTCCCCACTCTGGCATCATGGGCAAGCTTACCAGCTTGAAATTTAACAGCTATGTCACAGGATGTGTGGTCAACTGGCTCACAGGTAAACACACATGTTCAGAGTTGCGGGTGCCATGTCCGACTCTAAACCAATCACAAATGGCATCCCACAAGTATTGGTCCTGGGACCCCACCTGTTCAGTAGATACTGCTCAGAGGTACAGGCAAGCATGGGAGGAGTATGGCTGAACAAGTTTGCAGATGATTGTTATCTGTGGTCCATAATCGACTCCACTGCTGACACAGACATCCTACAGAAGGGTCTTACAGAGACAGATACCTGGTGTCAAAACAATGCCCTCAAGCAGAATGCCAACTACAACATTTTAAAAGTGGTATACTTATCTTTGTCAAGTCTGATGATGTCACCATCCTACAAATATACCTGTGGAAAGGAGATCTCTTAGTAATGTGTATAGCGCGTCGTGTAAATGCGTACTGCTCTAGTATCATTAAGTAGTTAGGGAGGGGTTTGAATTTTGCACTTGACAACTGTGTGAAAGTGTGTGTGTGTATCTCCTTGTAGAGGAGCAACCTTTTTGGAGACAACTACAACACCTTAAAAGTGGTATACTTATCTTTGTCAAGTCTGATGATGTCACCATCCTACAAATATACCTGTGGAAAGAAGAACTCCCAGTCATGTGTATAGCGTGTCGTGTAAATGCGTACTGCTCTAGTATCATAAAGTAGTTAGGTAGGGGGTTGAATCTTGCACTTGGTGTGTGTGTGTGACACAATTGGTCACTGCATTGTGGGTTTTGCTTTTACTACTGTATGACATATCACAATAACAACAGTATGTGCATTGCATGTCAGGTAGCTGTGTGGCAAATACATATACGTGCATGTGACCTCAATTATTTCATAGGTGGGAACCCTGCTTTCTCCATGAACACATCTGTTATCTTTGCCAGAGTGTGCTGCCACTTTCCAGACCTTAGGTCACATCTGTATGCTTGTGACAAGCCCAGCCACTGCAGTGATCCCTGGCCTAGGTCATCTGTGTCACACACACTCATTACAGTTTCTATTGAATAGTGTGAGTGAGGGTTTATGCCTGAGGTATATTTCAGATCAGTTCAAATGCAGCAAAGTCTGTCAATGATGGCTCTTCACTAAAGGTGTACAACAACCTTTGTGGATATGCATGCAGACCCCTTATTGCTTATGTGATTCACCGAGGGATTTCAAAATACCTTTGGAAATGTGATTACCAAAGGAGAGATGATGTAACACTTGGCTGTATGTACACATCGGTACCTGTCAACATGTTGGGGGCTACTACCTATGTGGTACTGTGGGGATACTATGTTTTGCAAAGGTGGATGACTATGCTTTAGTTGGCTTATAGCTTTACAGCATGGGTTTGACAACAGGTATCTGTCTGTATGATACCCTTGTGGAGGATGTGTGTGTCATCTGGAGAATGCATTATAGGCCACAGTATGCATTTCCAGATGTGGACGGACATATCCCTACTGTGTTTGCTTGTACCTAAGTGAGCTATATGCCAATCAGGAGTGGTCCCAGGAATGGGTGCAGGTGAACACCACTGGTTACTGGCATGGTATAGTTCCTGAAGGATACAAATGTTACTGTGTGTCCCGCATCTGTGTGTCAGTTGTCAAGACATCATCTAATGATTGTTTATGGTCAGGCTGTTGAGGTTATGTATACTACCAGAATGCAAATCAATGACAGATAGTAACAGTATCACCCACAGCACTGTGTCAAACCATGTCATACAGACATGTGTACCCAAGTTCCAAAATGTGTGTAGTACAATGCATACTGGCCACCAATAGAAACTATGGAGTGTTAACACTGTGTTATACAGGGCATATCACCCTGCCCATGTGTCAACTATGCATGTACATGCAGACAGTGCACAAATGTATACCTGCAAACCTGTGCTGCACACATCCCACACGTACTGTCCACTCTCTAACACATGCTGCCAATACTAGACACATCATCCAAGTGGCACATGGGCGGACAATACACTATTGGGAATAACACTGGTGTAAACAATACTACATTGACAATCATAGATTTAATGCATCATGCCTGCTCAGCTACACCTTCAAGGATATCATTACACTTTACTGCTGACAACATGCTAACATTGCTATACTGCTATAAAGTCACTCTGTGCATCAGCACCATGTTAGCCTGCTCCTGCATCAATGTTACAGATGACAGGAGGTGTCACAGGTTTCATCATATGCACAGGGTGTGTTGTTGGTTTGCCAGAGGCCTACATTGAGCCATACAATTGACATGTATGTGTGTGTGCGTGTGTGAGGGCCAAGAGTACTGGTATGGTCCAATGTTAATGTAATGTGTGCGGGTATGTGTTAGCCCTAGGTGTCTAGTTTATGTGTGTGTGTGTCTGCATGCACACAGCTCCACCATGTGGCTGCCATATACGGGGATTTGTGGGACAGCCACAGACTGTACCTGCCAGGCTTTACAGATCACTGTCTCTGGCCACGGATAATGTACCTGTGCCTGGCAGGGGTGCTACTGACAGTATCAGGTACTAAGGAAGACTGGGTACTATCCTCAGAGGTAGACAGATGTACACTGGACCCAGGTCCCTGCTGGGACTGGCCAGAGCCATGTGCACGTGGTCTTCTAGGACGGTCTATGGACAGCCCACCCCCAACATTGCTAGGGCTGGTACTGGCACTACGGGAGTGGCTGTGACTTGAGGGACGTCTGCGGTGACTGGCAGCTGCTGGTGTTGCTGGCATACGTCCACATCGACGTCTCAACCATCCCGCACTGTCCTGACACATGGACATGACATTGCGGAGAACATCTAATGTCTCACCCCAACGTCTATCAGTGACCTCAGTGTAATGATGGATGGCACCTGCTAGGTCACAGATACTGTCATTTAAAGCGATGTTATGTGCCCTCTGTGCCCTTAGTCCCTGTCTGGTGTACCGTTCCATATGTGCCTGTGCCTAAATGACAGCCTGGAACATGCGTGAGGTTGTAAGACCTGAGGCACGTCTGCCAGGGACATGATGACTAGCAGTGCTCCGACGAGAACCCCTGGACATCTGCCTATGTGGTACCATTCCAGACTTCTGGGTATGGCTGCTGTGTCCAGATGCATGCACCACACTGTCCTGGCCATTGCCGACTGTACACTGCCCTCAGCTAAGGGCAGTGGTGATGATGGAAGTATTGGCAGTATGACTATGTGCATGGATGGGGTGGACACCTGTGTACTGTCGATTGGTGGCCCAACGACAGACCCTGGCAATCATGTCTGTGCCTCAACACACCTATCCTCATTATGACTATTTGTGTCAGTGACATCAGGTTCCCTGCTGCAGTGAACCAGCCCAACTTCAGCACCTGTGAGATGAAGATAGGAAACACACTTTACGACCTGTACATGATGTCAGAACACATGCACACATGCACACATGAACACATGCACACATGCACACATGAACACATGCACACATGCCACATGCACACATGCACACAAATACACTCCTCACTACAGCAGAGACACACACACACACACACACACACACACACACACACACACACACACACACACACACACACACACACACCACCAGCACTCCAGAACATACTCAATAGCAGTTGATGGTGGGATACAGTATCACAAGACAAACAGTCATATCACACATGTCAGCATGCAGGACGTGTGTTGCTCAACAGCATGCAGTGCGAGTGTAGACAGTCCTTGCTAATAACAGTATACATGGCTTTGATGCATGTGTGTTGTAGTTCAGTGATTGGCCTCACCCTGGAATGCAATGTGTACATGGACACAACATTGCTGTGCAAGTATTACAAGCTCTTCAATGTGCTGTGCACCATCACTCACAGGTATACATACCATGGCTGGATGTTTATCTGTGTGTCACATAGATATCCATTACTGATTAGAGCATCTGTCTTTTTAGCAGATAATTGTGGTCACAGGTTTAGCTCATGCATGCTATGTATACACACAGGATGAGTGGTCCGTGTATATCTGATGGAATACCATTGCTCAACATAGCCATTGTATAGCAGTTATGGTGAGTGCAGAACATATTGTGGACATGCCAGTGCCAGCCATGCCATGGCATGCTACAACACAACTGCAACATTAAACATCACACATACCCAATGTGTGTCATGTGACCTATACACTCAATAGCATTACAAGACATATATGTGTCACTTTGTGCAAATGGTGATTGCTATGCATATTGTGTATAGGTGCATATGTTTGCACACACACGGCATTGAGGTGTATAGCAATGAATGCTATGTGTAGTACTGTAGTTACTGTAACTAGATGGGGTGTAGTACCATGAGCCATCATCATGCAGCATCATGTGGTCACTCAAGGCTACTAATGTGTACCAGACTGGCACCTATCATGCTGTACCTGAACCGCAGTACCATGGCTGCATTCACCATTTCACAGCCCATTGTTACATGGGTTTGTAAGATGCCCAATAGGGAGCATTGCCTAACATGAATGTGTTGTGTGTTGAAGAATGTTGCACTGCCCCATGATAGGCCTCTACCCTCAGGTATATAATGTGTGCTGTGTGGATGACATTTGGGATACTGGAGTGTGACCTTACAGCATGTGTCTGAATATGCCAAGTGTAGAATATTAACATGTACTGTGTATGTCGAAGCTGTGTATGTTGTGTGAATGTGTATCGACTGCCTATCCAATGTCCACTACAGTGTAGCCACAATTGTTTGGGATGCTCTATGTATTGCATGTGTTTGAGACAGCTACTCACGGTACTGAGATGTGCATTGTCTCACAGCAAACATGCACAGCATGCATTATGCTTAGGTGTGTTACATGTGTACATGGCCTACACCTCACCTATGACATGCACATTTTATCATTTTATTTGCAATATTAAATGTAGAACACACTCACCAGCATGGGTCTGCTGCCTTGCTGTCACACCAGAGGGACTTACAAGGATATGAGACAGTTTGTCAGTGGCAACAACTGTGGCATTGCTACTGTGGGTTTGCAATCTTACAGTAGTACAATGGCTGACAGTCACAGGCCTACACATCATGTTCCAAATTATCAGAATTGCACAACACCAGGCTCCACATCTTCTAACTACACAGTACACATCTCACATATGCATGATCTAACAATAGAGGTAACAGTAGTCTACAGATACGCCATGTTACCTGCACACTCCATGTGTACTTGCTGGGGGGCTCTGGCCTCCATGATGATACATGTGTGCTGTTGTTGTTGGTGGCCGAGAGTCACCAGGCACAGGAGCAGCTCGTCCACTCTGGTGAGGGGGGATGAGTGGTAACCCCACCACCTGTGGCAAGCTGTTGCCTACGGACATCAGACGCACGCTGCCGGACATGTCTAAGTAAATCACTGCAGTGATGGTGTACCTGCTCATATGTCTGGTTATGCATGCCTATGTCATTTATCCTATGGACAACATCTTGCCACAGTGCAGTCCGCTCATGCTGGTCCTGGCTGGTTCGTGAGAATAGCAGGGTGTAGTTTTGGATGAGACTGGTGGTTAGGATTTCATCCTCTGCTCGACTATAGGTAAGGTTGCGATGGTGGGCCATGACCCTGGAAGACAATGAAACAATATGTGTGAGCAAGTCATGTGACACACTTAACATTCTACAATACAGATATCACTGAACTGCCATAAATAGCAAACTATTGTCTGTCAGAGAATACACACTTTCAATATCACATATCAGTGCTCAACACACAACTGCCTGACAGTGCCTGACACACTGTATATATTAAACCATTTTCTGCACAGCAACAAAGAGAAACCACTATGTAAGACTATGCAACAGTATATGGCACACTGTATGCAACACAATGCACCACCTAGACACAGGAGGTATATATCAAGCTAATGCATAACGTAATATGTCATCCATTGCAATGATTGCAAAGTCCAGTTACAGTATTACCAGTATACCACATTAGTTGTTGATGGAAAACCCCTGCCTAAAATATGTGCACATTCATGAATATAGGTGGCATACTGCTGTACTAGACTATACATGTTGCCAGATATGCACCTATATCCTGTAACACACATATGACAGAGGGCATGTTACAGGCATACCCACACACACATCAGACATACATACAGGACACAGAGGTATGGCAACCCAGATGAGGTTTACGTGTGTAGCATACAGTACTGTGTGTCAGTACTTACAAACCCTTATGCCTGAGGTATGTAATCTGTGAGAACTATAGGGAACACACAAAACAGTGTTTCCAAGCAATGTGGACATACATCATACTGTGCTGTTTAGGCCTACAGCTTTAGGTAGTACTACAGTTCATACAGGATTTAGATTCACCAGCAGTACCAATCAATGAGTATACATGTACTGATTTAGCCTCCAATGGCACACCCTACTTAACACCAAGGGACTACGTCAGACCGTATGCCATACTGCTTTTTCTGGCTAGCAATAGCATACACATCTTTTGCTAGGATCAGAGCTAGGACACAAAATATCATGACAGAAACAGTTTCCCACTAAGCTATCCCACATATACACGACTGTGACACATTCAATAACACATTCACCATCACACACAGTCAACCTCACATAGCAATTATTGCAACAAATACATGTGGGTGTGTATTGGTTCATAGGTAGGTAATAGGCTATTGGCCCTAGGGCCTATAGAAGCCTAGCCAGACAGTACCCTGACCTTTGACACCCTAGTAATTTAATTTCATGTGACTCTGTCAAGCAGAGCCACAGAGGTGATTCCCTGGGTGTATTTCCTATCTCCAATCCAATCATCAAGATTATTCATGATGAGTGCTACTGAGGTGCTTTGTTTGCTATTGATAGGCAGTTTGTTCCAGAGTATGGGATGTCTCTGAGATAGGAATCTATCCCTTCAGCATGTTCTGTTTATTGAGGTGACAAGGTTTAGGTCCCTTGAGCATGTAGCTCATAGGGATTGTGATCTGTTTATGTGGAGCATGTCCAACAGCTCTGGGTTTGACATAGCTTTGTATGTTAGGCAGAGGTCACCTCTGGGTTGGCGGTATGTGACACAGTCTAGCTGTGGTTTTGTGAGACGGTCTGCATAGGGCATCTGTTTGAGGACAGTAATACTCTTTGTGAGGTATGTCTGTGGCCTTTCCAGTTGCTGTAGATGTCTTGTGAGGTACATACCAGAAGGGGCATTGTACTCTATAATGGGTTTTGTGAGTGATGAGTAGAGGGGAACACTGACCTCTTTTTCCCTGGATGACACAGCTTTTATGATGAGGTGTGCCATGTAGACAGATTACATGACTAGTGTGGCACTGTGATTATCAAAGGGGAGACTACTGTCCACCTGTGTCCCATGGTCTCTTATCACACTTTCGGTGTTAAGCCGACTACCAACTATGTGGTAGTTCGTGGGTACAGAAGTTTTTATCAAAATGGATGCCAATGCATTTTCGACATTGAGCTTGAGGCCATGGCATTGTCACCAGGCATCTGTCGCAGTAAATATGATTCTGTCTCTCTCTCGCTATATATATATATATATATATATATATATATATATATATATATATATATATATATATATATATATATATATATATATATATATATATATATATATAAATATATATATATATATACACACATACATATAAACATCCATTGGTGTACATATAGATATACATATAGGCACATATACAGTCCACCTTTCATGGTGGGAATATCGATTATGCGAAGTATGTGAGGTATACATTTATGTAATGATATTGGACAGTCTTGTGCAAAATGCATTGAAGGTGTTCTCAGCCCATGTGGCTTTAGCAGGCCTCACTGGCTGCAACACTGCAAACCTAACAAATCACACCCACAGCGTTTAACCACCACATGTCATATACCAGCACTGTATGCTGTCTTGTTTGCCACACACTACTACCTACATACAAATATGCACTTAACAACCTTCACCAACATATATATGACTTCCCTTCACAAACAGTTGCAGTATGTCCCTTGCTCTATACACATGTACAGATGCTAATATATTTGACACAGATATATCTCTCCGTATGTGTGTGCCATACACAAACAAGGTCCACACTGTTGGGATTCTCTGGACCTCACGGGTGACCTGTTGGGTCTTTCTGCAACATGAACAGGTGTCACGTGTGATCACACAGTAATATTAGAGGATGTATTCATAGCTGCAAATGCTAGATTAGCATACTAGCCTGGTACAGCATTTGCCAATGCTAAGCTACACGTTGATATAACTATCATGCATGTGTTACTCTGTCACATCCATGTTTATATAGCTGTATGCGCTACTCCCCCAAACAGCCATTGTCCACAGTACTGTACAGAACACAGATAACATGGATCAGATCTTTGACATTTAATGCTGAGCTACGTATATCACAGTTATGTCCCACTGCACACAGCTACACACTGATTTGTCCATGGCAGTAGTTATGCAGGGCATCTGTGCATAGATACATACAGCTGCCACATATTGATATTTAAAAGTATGTAGAGTAATCTACTACATTCCAGTAAATACATATCTGTTACATACCTTTCCTTTGCATGTGTTGGTAGTATTCAGTTCCGTGTCTTTGCCTTTTTTTTTTTTCGGCTGGAGTGGGTGGGTGGGTGTGTGTGTGTGTGTGTCTCTCTCTCTCTCTCTCTCTCTCTCTGTCTCTGTCTCTGTTTCTCAGTATCTGCAATGGAATGATTGCATGTGTGGCCAGCAAGTACAGCCTGCTTTTATAGGTATCTGCACATGTGCATGTGATGGCCTCTGCACCAATTGGTGGCCACCATTTGGTAATTGCATGCAGCCTGCTGTGTGGTAATTGCAATACTCACTGTCATAACAACCCAATGCTATAAATTGCTATGTCAAGTAGGCGTAGCCCTTTCAGCTTTCCAAAGTGGGGCCCATGCTTGTTTGCTGTGGACACCATTGTGTAAGTCAGAAGGTTGGTATAGTTCTTATATCTGAAGCTAGGGGTGTAGCCAGTGATTTAAATGTTGTACTCAGACCTGAATGTTGCCCCTTCCAGTACACTGTTGTCAGTGTAGAATTGTACTCACTCCTACAAATGCTAACACAAGATACATGGGAGTATGTAGTTTCTTTTCTACTTATACAATTAACTGCTATACAAAAGTAGTTATTGAGATGTATTCATTTGGCACATGAACTGTTTGTGTACTGCTATACTGTGAATATTAATTTACTCACTTCTGCACAGTTTATGCTTTTTATTGTTGACATTAGCACAGGATGACAATTCCAGTACTGAGTATGCCTGCCGACAACCTTGGTAGACCCTGAACACACAGGTATATTGTACATTTGGGTGGGGATGCAGACATACAGAGATCATTATGTCTTATTGTGTGAATGTTATCTTGCTGGACTTTAATGGTTGCTGTGTACCTGTTAGTTTAGCAAGGCAAGTAGTCTGTCTGCATAGCTCCCAACTGTGAGCCTATCCAGATGGTAGCCAGACGTTAGGCTGTTATTCACTGTCTGTGCAACGCACAGGTCTTTCCAGCATTGGTACAATGGCATTGTTACAGTCGTTTGCTACCAGTACATGGCTACATCCTTTGGTATTTCAGTGTTGTACTCCTACATAAGGGTATGCTTGTGGAACTCCTTCCAAAGCTATTTTCACAGTGTGTAACAGCAGAAAAGCTGATATGGCTGTGTGTTTCTGCCTCTGCCAGGCCTCTCAAACACTCAGGTACATATTTGAACAGACTCAGGGAAAAGTAGGTAAAAGTGAGGCACACCTTTAAAATATTAGAGACATTAAGTTGAGACTTTAAGAGAACCAGAGCATATGGATTAATACACCTTTTCTGAAGTACAAGCAGTGTCTAACTCTTACGTATTGTCATTATTCATTAAGTGTAATTCCCCACCTTTCTGTCTAATGTCAGTACATTTCAGAGGGATTCAGAGGGACACAGCTAAAACTTGTCTCAAAATCAGGGGCTTGCCTGAAAGTTAGTCACAGTTGAGAAGTATGGCCTTTGCCCTAATCAGATATGCTAGTGTTTGTCCTGCTATGATACTGTGTGGGGGTTGTAAAGTGGTGCTGTAACATTATTTCCTGCTAGAATGGCTGGTTCTCTTTTCACAGTCATGTAATGCAATTCCACAAGAACTGCTGGTAAAGATCCACAGAACAAGATTTGTGTTATGGCATTCCTATTTTTCCTTTATATTCACTCATTCTGATGCATGATATATTTATTTCAGCATCAATTTGTTGTATGTCTACCATGGCTTAGTGGTACTTCATGCAATCTAGTGTGTACAAGGTCCGGGGTTCGAGACTGACAGAGGTGTTTTATTTTGCTGCTGAGCAGAACAGGGGCCCTGACATACAGAGTGACTAAGGCACTTTTAAGCAGTTGTAAGCAGGTTTGCGCTGGTTTGCGGGATGCTTAGCTAAGCTTAGCTAAGCGCACACAAGCGCAGGCAGGCGCACACTTGCGCAATCCCGCTAACTACTGCTTAAAAGTGCTTACTCCCGCTAACCCCCACGCTGATTTCTTTGAAAGAAAAGAAAATGTTGAGATAGGAAAGGGGTGAAAAAGACAGTAGGGAAAACAGCTCAGGATGTGCAGGACAGGTGTAGGGAAGGCCCATAGCTGCCCATTTCTTTGACAGCAACATCTGTGCATATGCAATCAATTTGGAGGGGAATTTGAAACCTTCAACCCCTGTGAGAGGGGTGAGGACAACAAAGTATGTTGTACTGCAAATTAAATATCAGTTTATGTGTCCACTGGACATGTGTGCAAAATGGGCAGCTATGTATGGGGTGTATTTTTTTTTTTGTGAGCAGATTGCCCTTTTTTTCTTTTTTTCAGGTGAGAGTGGAATGTGGGGTAGGGAAGTAGGTATATTTGGGGAGGTAGGTTGGGGAGGTAAACAGACAAGACATACAAGATGCATACAGGGGTGGAATATGACACATGTGGTGGGTGAACACCATTGACAGGGAAGGATGTTTGGAAATCACAAGCCCATGAGCCCACAGATGGCAACAGTGGAACTGAGATCCCCACCCATGGGCAGTCACCACTGCACCTTCACAGCCCAGAGGGTGGCTGTGCTGGGGGCTGCGTAGGAGGGGCAGGCTCACCCATAAGTTGCGCCACTCGTGCCTCAAGCTGGCATAGAGGATCAGCAACGGAAAGCTCGATCTCCCTATGCACCACAGCCCGGACCGTTCAGAGGGTAATAGGTAGCCCTCCTCTGCCCACTCTTGCACGGGATGGGACGAGCCCCATCCCCTGCAGTGCTTCCACCCAAGGGTGGCACAGGGCCAATGGAGGAAGAGGTCCCAGGCTGGGCACCGGACCTGCTGGTGCCAGGTGCATCGCCAGCTGAGGTGGGACAGGTGGGTCTGCTGGGACCGGCCTTCCCATACATTTTATGTTTAGGAGGATTTAATGAAAATGTGGGTTAGTAACAGTCAACAGCATTCCCAATTAGTTATAACAGCATACAGAAGTATTCCCATTAACCCAACACACCAGAGTTCCAACAGTTGAACAGCAAGCATGGCACATGCATATATGGAACAACAGTGGACATTACAACAGCATGCAGGTTTAATTGATGGCAACAGGCCACCAATATCGTGGTATTTGAACAGGGCACATGCATCAAAATAAATGCAGATATTTATAAACCAATAGGGCATATGTCCCAACAAATGTTTTGAGATTAGACCTACTCATTGAGGTGTGGAATTGCATTTTTATGCACATACAGCAGGGTAGAAAATGATAGCTTCATTAACAACTTATATATCCTTCTAGTTTACACTACATTCCTATAAACTGCAGTTATATGTCCCCTACATGTATTATTACACTACCCAATTGTCCTTAAATCATGAAATGGGTTTTGCTAGATCTTTATGTACATGGGCTGTATCTGACATACAAACTGTCCCGGATGCAGATGTTACTGCTACATTTATTTATTTTATTTATTTTACATTTGTTAACCGGGCTAGTCTGGCTGGATACATGTCCATTTTCAGCAGAGGCCCGAGGAGAAAAGCTCCACTATCATACTATAGTTTTACAGTTTAAAAAGAAATCACTAATCAAAAAAACAATCAAACAATAAAACAATCAAACAATGACTAAAAAAAGCAAAGTACAATTGAATATACAGTATTACTGGGCTAATCTTGCTAGATACATGTCTATTTTCTGCAGAGGGCTGAGGAGGAAAGCTCCACTATCATACTATAAACATTACAGTTTAAAAATCACTACACAAAAAAGAAACAAACACTGTGAAAAAGAAAGATACAATTTAATATACAGTGTTAACTATGAAAGCAGGTAGTGTAGCAGTTATCAGTCGGGATTGGAGCATGGGCATAGCCAGTGATTTTGTAAATGATTTCTAATCTGTTTTTTGAAAAGGTGACATGAGCCTAGGGAGGTCAGTTCAGTGGGAAGTTTATTCCAATATGATCCGATAGTGTTTGCAAATAAGGAGTCACCTGCTTTATTATGAGATTTGAGAGTAGTTACTAGGAGCTTGTTGGCTGAGCAGTGTAGTAAGATTTTATAAGGTGTGATAAGGTTGTTCAGTATGGGTGTGTTGGAGGGTAATGTAGAATTTTAAAAGTCATGACTAATTGCTGTAGGAGTATTAGGTTTGGAAGTTCTAGCCAGTTGAGTTTCTTTAAGTTAAGACAGTGATGAGTACGGAATGGAGAGCCAGTTGCAAATCTGGCAATACTATGGTAGGCTAAATTAAGTTTCTGAAGGTTAGCTTTAGAAATGTTGATAAAGGAAGGAGAGGCATACAGTAGTGTAGAGATGAGGTGAGTTTGGGCAAGAGATACTCGGGATGTGGCAGTAAGAAAGGGCTTAAGTCTGTAGAGGGCACCTATCTTTTTATTTACTGTCTTGATAGTTAAATCAATGTGATAGTCAAAGTTTAGCTGATTGTCTATGGTGACACCTAGCAGTTTTGTGGAGTAGTCAGGTTTAATGATAGTGCCATTGCAGGACACAATGGAAAAAGTGATTGGGGTGGATTTAAGGGTTGGGGTGAAAAGTAGAAGTTTGGTTTTTTTGGGATTTAGGAGGAGACAGATATGTTGAAACCATTTTTCTGCTGCTGTGAAAACCAATTGGGTAGAGGAGTGGAGTTCTACTGGGGATGGAGCAGAGCAGATGAGAGTAGAATCATCAGCATACTGTATACAAGTGGATGTAGGGAGGGAATTGGGCAGGTTATTTATGAATATAGAGAAAAGTAAGGGACCTAAGATGGACCCTTGTGGGACGCCGACACCTCATATTTTGTGAGTTGCTCAGACACACTACTGCTGAGATGGTACACTGACAGCTCTACTTTCCTATACTTATCTAGATATGTTTAGGTGGAATTATCAGTTATATATTAACAGCTCCCTACATTTCTGGCAGCACAATGACATTTCTGGGGAACACAATACCAAGCTACTCATGTGCCAGATTAACCTGTACATGCTGGGCAAGAACCAACAGTTGAGGACTGTGAATATGCTTAAAAGCTACTGGCACTCCCTTCATCCACTTTATATGGGCCTACCCGACTGTGTGTTAACAGCGCTTAATACAACAGTACTATTTCTATAATGCAAGAGTACAACAACATATCAAAGAAAATGACACAGACACACTCCAGGAATTATACCTTTATTAAAGACTTAAAACACTTTTCTAGAGGCTCTCTCATTTATTTTATATAACAGTACATGCAGAATAATTATTAGAGAATTATTATACCTTTATTTATTGTATTCAAACACTTTTTTCAGGCTCTCTCATTTATTTTACATAACAGTACAAGCAGAATAATTACTAACCTGCCTGGTGGTGCAACCTTAGCAGCCTATCTGCATAGGCTTGCTGATTCACAGCAAGGACACCTGCAGCTGTGAAGTAAATTAAGTGATATTGAGACATATCTATCCATAGTATACACTAGAATAGCAATTCTTACATACTTAATTCCATGGCTACTTACTCAGTAGTGGGGCATTTGCCATCTCACAGGCCTCCTGGATCCACTGGTCTAGTTGATCCACCTTGCGTCTCTTTAGGTCTGCGTGGTGGTGTCTGACCTGCTCACCAGTCTGAGGAGCACCTGTGGCACTGGTGAGTTCATGAGCTAGACAGTCCCAGACTTCCGCTTTGTATTGGGTGCCCTGGTACTGGCCCCACAGGAGTCTATCCTCATGATTATGGACAAGGAGCCAAACCATTACTTTTGACTCCTCAATGCCCCAACCTTGCGCTCAAAAATGAGAACCATCTCCAGCACCGGCCATTGCTGCCTGCAGATGGGAGCTACAACCAGTTATGGCAAGTATTCTCACCTATGGAGCTTAAATATGCATCATTTCCCGCACTTATTTGTGATTGGCCAGTTTTGAAAAAATGCAGCTGAGGGTACACCTGCTTAGCAATGGGTAAACTTCCATTGATGTGTATGTGTGTGCTGAAAGTGCATACTTATCAAAAGCTGTCATGGCTTAGTGATTCAGTACTGTGATTATGGTGCACAGTATCCTGGGTTCAAGGCCTGTCATTGCTTTTTATTTCACTACTGGCCAGACCGGCAAGGAGGTGTGGCTATATTTTACCGACTTTGCTCAACTTTGCCCAACGTTGTTCTACGTTGCCCAACGTTGCTGTACATTGCCCGATGTTGCTCTACATTCCCCACTGTTGCTCTACATAGCTCTACATTGCTCTACGTTGTTCTATGTTGCCCGATGTTGCTCTATGTTGTGCTGCTTAGCGTGGTGCACAGCTGCACGCAAACATGTTCTGTTTGGGCTAGTTGCCGTGATGCGCAGCTCCACACAAAGCTATTCCGCTAGTTAAAGCTGTGCTAAGCTATGAGCAATTATACTGAAATGTGCTTAATACTGGTAAACTTTGCTTAGCATTGCTTCACATTGCTTAAGATACATTACTTATGCATTCATCAGTATGCAGAACCATTTCACTTTCTTATATATATATATAAAATTTGTTCACTACTACATAGGCCATTTCACTGCTTTTTACTATAATTTCAATAATAAATCTCAGGAATTATTTTCATATACAGATTTCCCAACAGAAAATAAAAAGGGGAGTGGTGGGACTCGAACCGGGAATGCCTCCTCTTTGTGCAAAGGTTCTACCACTACACTATTCCTGTTTTGTTGCATGCAGGTTTTTTATTATCCTCTTCGATGTCTTGACTGCTAACTGTAGCTAAGCAATGGGCAAACCCGCGCAAACACGTGCAAATACAGGCAGCTATATCAGGAATAATAAAAAAAAATTAAAAGTTTTACATTTTATAATTGTGCTGGGGTTTAGAATGTGGGGGAATGTAGTGTTGGGTATGTACACATTTGAGCGGACTCAGTTATGTCAGTTGATATTTCCCAATTGAGAGACTTGGAGGGGTGTGGATTTTTGGACTGCTCGGCAGTCTGACATGCCCCCTGCACTCGTGCATGCTCCATGTAAGCCTTTGAGTTGAGGCAGCACACCGTCATTAATATGCATGGCGCACTGCCATCTTACTCTTACACTGGCGTTTCCGTGTAAGACTACTCTAGTCTTACATGGAGGATTCGGGAATCCTGGGGTAGACTTTAGGAATTTTGTTAGCACAAATTATATTTGAAATATAGTGATTACAAATTCAGTATAGACTAAAGGGTAATCTATAAAAAATAATTTGTATAAATAATTACAGCTTTGCATACAAAAGAAAAACTGCACTGTGAATAGGGTGGGAAGGTAATAAAATCAGGAGATAATCAAAAACAAATTTGTATCAGTAGTTGTAGCAATATTCTCAAAAGAAATATCAAATAAGAGCAGGTTGGATGAAGCAATCCCAGCATAAGTATTTTTGGGATGGGATTAAAAAGGACATCAGGTGTAATGAGAAATCCGCTGTAATAAGGGTGGCAAGCAATAAAGCATAAGGAAAGACTAGGTTATGCAGCTGGATTGTAGGTGAATTAGAAACAGGATTATACTAGAAGTAATATAATATGGTAAGGGTCTGTGTGACAAGTAGCAGTGGACAAAAAAAGGCAATTCAAAAAGGGAGTGTGGCAGTGAATAAGGAGTAATTGAAGTAAAAAAAAGTTGTGGAAGAGTGGGAACAGGAAAGAGCAAGAGAGCAAGAGCTAATGTCGACTGGTATCCAAAGTTACTGAAATGTATACAATTCTAAAGTTCAGTAGTTTTAGAAAATAAGAGGTTCAAGGTTTGCTTCAACAGTTTTGAAAAGAGAAAATTTCTAGAGTTACTGACAAGAAGAGACTCACTAAGATTTAAAAGAAGGAATAGTGTGTGTGTGCGTGTGTGTGTGTGTGTGTGTGTGTCTGTCTGTCTGTTTGCGGGATTTCAACTGATTAACCAGAAGAGGATGAAAAGGGGCATGCTTTAGAGTTATGGAGATGTGTATAAAGGGTCATTTTTCAAGAAACTATTTTCGGTTTGGGGTTGCCTGCTTGCAGATTGTATCTAGTTCCAGTATTTGGCCATATGGCATGAGTACAAGGCCTCATCATGTGGATTTGATGAATGTCCTAGTCATCCAGTTATTTGTAGAGAAAAGTTCCCTTGTAGGATAGTACCACTTCATCATTAGAATTTGGGAAGGACATATGGATGATTAGTGCAGAACATATTGAGCTCATACCTCTCAACCTGGAAACATCAAAAATCTGGATAAGACCCATGAACAATAGGTACAAATCTGTACGCTCATTAACATCTAATTTGCATGCATAATTACGTAACCCCACCCACTCCAATGGAATTGTGGGATATCAACTTTCAAACCCAAACTGAAGGACAGACAACCAAAATATGAGTCCCCTTGTAGCCACTCCAATGTCCCATTACCTGGCTATTTCACCCCATTTACCAAAAACACTAATGTGTGCATACTGCTTTACTTCTACAATGATTTGGATTTTATTTTTACAGACATATGATAAACAAAGCAATACTGTCTCACAATGAAAATAGACTTGGCATTAAAACTTCTCTGCCCTTGAAACTCACATTCATTGAAGCAGCATTGAAACCCACACCACATCCAAAGAAAGTGCATCTGGTCAGTGGTGGATAATGATTACCTTTGGGCTGTTTTCATATCATTGGCCCCTTGCACACAAAACAAGAAACATACACATGTTCTTTTCTTCGACACACCTTCCTGACTTTATTAAGTTATATTCTTTGTATAATACAGCACACTTGTTAGACAGAGCGCATTTTAAATTTACTGTTTGAACATTTTTCCAGTAGGCTACATTGTAGGCAATGAAACAAAATGCATGAAACAATAATGACAAAGCTGCCCAATTCAGAACATTTCCATCATAAAAGTCTATTTCCACACCCAAAATATAAACAGAATGACAGTAGTGTAAGCCATAGGCATCTTGCAGAGCTTCTTGCACTTATTTTCAATTTCAGTTTTTTTTTTTTTTTGTTTTGTTTTTTGGGGGGGGGGCAAAAGGTCTAAAACCATGGACACATTTTAAACATTGCTTGTATAATTTTGGAAAGTTGCTAGAATAAAATGTGTTACCACCATGCATGTCACTAGAAAGTTGTGAACCCAGACCCCTTTGCACTACAGTCAGAGCATACCACTATGCTAAATCAGCAGTTTCCAGAAAAATAGGAAGACTGAAACTTAATGGCCATCATTTAGTGAATTCAGTTCTCACTTCTCACCATAGCTCTCAACCTCTTAACACAAAAAACCTGGACAAACAACAAAGCCAATAATGGGGGAATACAAATTCTGCTCTCACTTCTCACCATAGCTTTGAACTCTTAGCAGAAAAAATGTGGGCCAAGCTATGAAATGGTGGTGGCTAGGGACTTTAGGCTCTTTTCGCCCTGTATCAAAGGTACAGAGTTTGAGTCTCCATATCTCTAGCCATCAGAACACTTTCACTGTATGCATTTCTGTTTGCCTGTGGCTACAGTAATTTTTTTCAGATGTTTTGCATACACAAACACACATGTTCCTTCCTCTCCATGTGACAGACTAGAGGGATGAACTGATCAGTTGCTTTAGGACACACAATTTCTCTCCTTGTCTAGAATAATTACTTTCTGTCTGCCTCTGACATTTGTAATGTAGTGAATAGATATTATGGCCACAATGTGGCGTCAAACACACTTTGCCTCTGCATATGGCACAGGTTCCTCATAAGTAGAGTATGAATATGTGTGATTGTGCAGCACTAATATGTATAATTTTGCATTATAGTTAAAGATAGCACTTCAGGCATTAGCAATGCAGGCATTTAACACTTCAAGCATTTAGTCTTATAATAACAGTAGTACATTATCAATTTTATTTATTTATTTTATTTTACATTTGTTTACCGGGAAGGTCCGACTGGACACAGGTCCATTTTCAGTGGAGGCCTGGGGAGAAAAGCTCCAAGTATAGCAAAATATACAACAGTATACAACAATACTATAAAATACAATACAGTGTTGTACACAAACAGTGGCTGAATGTCCACTGAAGTTTGGTAGCAGTAGAATATAATACAATGATAAACTTATTTACAAGATAAGACTCAAGCTATGTAACTGCAGAAATTTAGTTTGATAATAGCAGTACTAAAGCTGTGCTTGCATAAAGTTTAAGTTTCATGATAAAGAGAAAGGGGAATTGATCACAGGGTTTATTTTTATAAGGTCAGTTGTTAGCAATAAGCAAAAACAGCAGCAATTCCACTGCTGTTTACTGTTTCTTTCCTGCAGCTTATGTCAGAAAATGTGCAGTATGTCAGACTGTTCCTTTCCTAGCAGCTTTGTGCACGGTGAAGTAAATAAGCAGTTAGTATGTGACAAAAATGTGCATTATCAAATCAAATCAACAAATATTATGGATACATACAATTACTGGATTAAACTGAAGTTATTAATAGAAAATATTAATCTGTGTTCTTTGATCAATTTATATGTTTTTTTTTTAAAGGGCAGTGAACATTAGTTGGTAGACTCTTACAGTTTGCATACATGAACAGTTTGCATACGTGAACAGCTACAACTTCACTTGAATACTTTTAATTTCATGCCAGTTTAAACACAGATTAGACTGCTATGTTTCATTTATACCTCTCAACTTCTCAGCAGAAGAAATCTTTCCTTACTTGTAGCTCCCAAGAGAGCTGCCATTCCGCTTGTAATCCTCTGCCATTAATACGGTCGTTCATTTCTGCTCGCTACTGAAACTGCTGCCATTTCTTATTTGTAGTCCCCGAGAGCTGCCACTGCCATTCTGCTGTGCTTTGGCCATTTGTTTCTGGTCATATTAATACAAAACGGTCATTTATTTCTGCTTGCTTCCCAGATTGAAACTGCTGCCATTCCCGCTCGCAGCATTTGCAGCCAGAAATGATTATGTGAGCTCCTTGAGCTCAATTCCAACTGGCTGGTAGCACTGACGGAGCTGACATCATCGTGCACGTGATGATGTCAACTCCGACAGTGCAGATTTGAAAAAAATAAAGCAAAAAATCCGAAATGAAGGGGTGCCACTCGGGAATCGTGGCACCCCTTTATTTGGACCCCAAAACTCGGTAAAAACCGAGTAATTCTGTATGGTTGGGAGGTATGAGTGGGCTCCATTCATTTTGGTGTATTGAAGATAGCTGAAAAAGTCCATCCAGTTGTTTTGCTGTGGACCAATACGATGGTTCATTCTGCTAGGGAGACTGGAGACAAACTTTGCTATTTTGTTGTAGCATTGTTCTAGTCTTTGCTGTTGAGTAGTTTGAAAGCTAACATAGATTAGGACAGCATAGAGTAGACTGAGTACACATTAGCTGTAGCCTTTTGGTCTTGTTCTGAGAGATATGTTTTGCTTTTGTATAAGAGACCTAGATTTGAGTCTTAGGTCATGTTGTCATAACCCGAGTTTGATTAAGAAGTACTATTCCTGGGTTTTGGCTTGCAGTTTATTAATGGTTGTAGAACACAAAACAGGGGTGGAGTTATCTGCACACTGAATAAGAAAGGACAAGCCTGGAGTGGTATCTAGGTCATTGACAAATATATTGAAGTGCAATGGGCCCAATGCAGAGCTTTGAGGGATGCCTATGTGAAAATGGAGGAAGGAAGTGCATAGTGTTTGCCACGTGACACATTTTATTCTGTTTCGTATGTAGCTGTGGAATCACTTGGTAGTTTTATTAGAGAGGCTGAGTGTAGTAAGTAGTTTATAATGAAAGACTGTTCCAAATGCATTTGAGACATCAGGAAAGAGGGCAGAAATCCAAAGACTGTTATTATTGTAGGTCATTGCTGTTTATGAAAGATATTAAGGACGTTGTTGTGCAGTGGTTATGGAAAATTCATGCAGGGAGCTAGACAGGAGGCTTTGCTCCAAGGGATGCTGTGGTACTTGTAACTGAATACATCTTTCTAACATTTTTGATAGTGCAAGTAGTATGATAACTGGCCTGAAATTATTAGGATTGTAGTTCATGTAGAGTTTTGGAACCTGGGATTCAGTTATGGACCTATTGATGATTACTAACAAGGGGAAGGCTAGGACATGCACACTTGTTTATTAAATTCAGCTCGAAGATGGTCAGCTGCTTAAGTGGTCAGTTCAAGCTTAGGGAGACATTTTTTGATGCTTGTAGTTGAGATGGGTCATAGTGAGAAAGCAGCAGAGTCCATAGGATTGGAGTGGAATTAAGGAATGTGGATACTAAGGTTGTTTTAAAGGCACGAAACATCTGCACTGATGAAATGAAAGTTGAAAGAAAAGGTCATCTTGTTGTAAAAATCACTGGGTATAAGATTTGCTTGGGGTGATTTGCCAAGATTTAAGGAGATGATCAACTGATACTCAGAAAGTCTTTGGGTTTATTTGCTTGGTCATCTTGTCAGTTAAAATAGAAGTTTATTGTTTTAATCTTTTTTAAACTATGGTTTGGACTTGATTTTATAGAGTTCTGTAGTAATGGAAGGCTTGATATATCTGGTTCTGGTGCCCCTGTTTCCTGGCTCTGTCTATTTTACTCATTAGATTTTCTGTTAACCAGGGTGGAGGGTTGGTTTTGACACATTTTCATCTTAAGGGAGCTTGAGCATTTAGAATAACTAAGAAAACTGTGTTAAAAGTTTTGTTGTTTCACCAAGGGTGAGATGTTTTAACTGATGCCAGTTTCTTTGTTTGAGTGCTTCTGTGAAACACTAGATGCGTAGGACAGGATGTCTTCTAGCACCATAGGTCTCATTTTTTTGGTAGGAATTTATATACAACTATGAGACAGATAGATTTCAATTACTTCAGATGAAGTCTAATAATCAGTATTTCAGTATTATTAAATGTAGGAATTTCATGGGAGTAATGTTGAATGTGTAAGGTGTCCTGATACATGAATGCCATCCCTCCCTCTGTTTTTCACTGTGAGATCTAGTCAAAGTATGTTTTAGCCCTGTGGAGCAATCTGAGTGTATTTAATGCTTGGTTTAGCCAGGTTTCTGTGAGGAGAAGAATGTCTGGAGCAGGTTGTGACATCTTGGAATGGAGATCAGTTATTTTGTTGCAAATAGTTTGAATATTTAAGTGAAAGTGTTATAATGTGCATTGCTTGGGGATGAGGTATGGTATAGTTAGGTGGGCCTGAGTTTTGAGTATAAGTTGGATGAGAGGGGTCTGATGACTGTATCCATATTTTGATGTCTAGAGAGTAACAATGCTGTGGTCAGAAGTAGAGGTTTAGATCTACTACAAATATTTAGAAGAAGCTAGAGATGAGGAAAGAATTCACACCTCTGTTGGGAAATGATTCTTTCATCAAAAATAATGGCTACAAGGACAGAACTAGTGGCAACACCACATTTTACCTAGCTACATATAGTTGCGCTATGGTCATCAAATATGGCGCTGAGAGCAAAGGAGTAAAAGACATAATGCCAACAATTAGAGATGCGTTGAATGCGACGAAGGGAGCAATACGATTTTAGGTAGCAAACCTTTATGTACTTATAGAAGGCACCCTAAAATTTAGGAAAAGTTAGAAATAAGTAACAAATGTGGACAAGGACCAGTGATCACTGGAGACACGAGGAAATGTGGTAGGTGCTCAAAGTGCAAGTGCACCTTTGAAGGAGAAGAAATAAATCTTAAAACAATTACTGGTGCACTTAAATACACAAGGGTGGTGATTGTAATACTGGCTGGGTATTTTACCTAGCCTTCTGTGACTTCTTCCACATTTTTTACATTGGTAAGACTGAAAGAGCATTGAAAAAAATAATTTATGAACACAACTATGACATCAGTAATCACAATAACAATAATGTCCTTTCTAAACATCAATCAGTCTGTAGTGAAAGCAAAAAATACTTTTTTTCCAATTTTAGTAAAAGTCCCTGTGAACACAAGGGTGGCCTTCAGAACATAAGCTCAAATACAGGGAATTACTTTGGCAGATTAGATTGAATGTTAGCTTACCACCTGGTTTAAATGATGCCATTTCTCTAAGCAGTGTGTTGAAACTGAAGGCTGCTAAGCCCTAATGAAATCTCCTGAGCATTTTTTATATTACATCATTAACTTTTTAAAAATCTTTAAAAAAAGTTTTTTCTTCTTTGTTTCTTCTTGTATTTAATGTTCAAAAAAAATTGTTTGCTTGTTTTATAGGCATTTTATAACCACATTTTATTATACACAGTTTAGCAAGGATTTATGAACTATCTTTTAAGGAACATGATCACATGACTATGCTTAAATTAACTAATTAGAATTTAAATTGTGAAAGCTCTTAACCTAACCACAAAAAATATATATATGTTTATTGTTTTACATATTCATGGGTTGCATTTTCTAGTAGTACAGGACTTGTCAGTGTTGGATTACCAGTTTTGCTGTTTGACTGGCTTTGACCTTATGTTCATTGGTTATTAGTGCATGTAATGTAGTCGCTGAGGATTGGTGAGGTTACCTGTCTTTTATATAGCAGATGTAACTTTACTTTAATAGCAGGATGGGTATGGATGTGTTGTAGGAGGAGAGTGAAGTGTTTAAACTGGATAAGTCACTGTGGCTGCGTAATTGAGGGTGGAATTGGAGGAAAGTGGACAGAGGCACATGGACAAGGAAAGACAATCAGTTTGCACGTGCACAGAATGGGGAGACTAAATGCAAGTCTGATCAGTTGTTGGCAGTTCAGATAAAATGGTGAGTGTTAAAAAATAAAGGATTCATCACTGAATTCTCTGTTTGTTAATGTTACTGCTTTATTTGTTGTTGTATGGTGATTGCTGAAGTTCAAACAGTCACAGCAACGCACCTTAACTTGATATAGTAATGCATGTTGTTTTAAATAAAGACTACATAGTTAAGGCATTACTAAATTCTAAAATTTCATCTAAGTTAACATGCCTGCTTATCACTTAAATGAAATGTCAGGCAAAGTTGTTGTTTTGGTTTGTTTGGCTAAGGATTTGGTGTTCAGGAGTGCAACAGCCCTGAATAATGTCACTTAGCCACCTACAATTAAGAATGGAAAAATATTTAGCTAATAGCTAAACAAAAGAGCATAAACCATTTCAAATGAAACAGTAGGATAAAACACAGAGCAGGTAGAGTTCTGCACACAAACAGCATATAAATATATTTGCATATGCCAAATAATCCGTCTTACATAGACACTAGCCCTTAGAAAAATGAACTAGCGAGACAAATGCAGCAAACTGACTGAGTGGATATCTTCCTTTCTGTACCTCTTACTTAGTCTAACAGAGTATCTGAACAACAGACCCTGAAACTACTATACAGACAAAACTAACATATATATCCAGAAACAAGAATGAATTCAATAAATAATAAGCATAACCACCAGAGATGGGGAAGAAGAGAAAATACAAGACACAGCAATATACCTTCACAGGGTACAGTAATACAGTATGGTTCAAATAATGCCTACACAGTTCAAGGTATTACTAAGGTACTAAAACTATATAAACAATTAATCTACTTGCTTTTAAGCAAAATTAAATGTCAGGCAAAGTTGCTGTTTGACTTGTTTGGACAGAGGTCTGTGGCTCAGGCTTGTGGCAGACCTGAGTAATGTTACTTCTTAGCAGCTAAACTGTAAGAGGTAAGCATGCTTATCAGCTCACAAGGGAAGAAGAGGGGGCCCTTTATAGAATTCTTGGTTAGACTGTTGAGTACAGAATCTGTAATTTGTTTTTATATGATAATATATTGCTACATTTATATTCTAATTATATTTTATTTCAGTACTCATGACATGCTTTACAAAAATCTGAACTATCCTACCATACTCTGTGCAATACATTTTTTAATTTAATATTGGATTATTTCAGAGTTATACATTATTGTTTAGGAAATATACAGATCTGTAGTATCTGGTCTTTAATTTCACTAAGAGTATATGGAAAAACAGTTCTTAGTTTTCATTCAACCTAGTCAACATATCCAGTGTTTCAGATGCTGGCTATAGTGATCACCTGTGTATTAGTTTTATTTTTTTGGGGGGAAAAATAAATGAACAAATAAATAAAAATGGTTACTTTGGCCAATATGTTAAAAGCTAAAATGGACTGTATAATTAATAAAAGATAAAATCTGATTCGTAGTCAATAGGATGACAAAAGGTAATATTAAAATAATAATTACTAGATTATATAAGCACTAGTAGGCAGAAGATGTCAATAATAAGTCTTGACTTAGGAAAAAAACATTTGATACAGTAGAATTTTTTATTTAGTGTATTGAGTTCACAGGTTCATAGGTGTTTACTAGGCTAACAGCCACAAGGGCCTTTGTAAGCCTAGCTTAAGGTTTCCAGATATTTTATTACATTAATAAACAGTATACAGATTCTAAAGGATTCTTCAAAACAGACTGCTTCCTTTCTCAAGCTTTTGACTTAAATTGGGGGGGACACAACAATATCCCCTATTAGTGTTTAATTTTGTGCAAGTTGTTGAGCCTTATGCCAATTGTATTAGACATAATGAACAAACTAAGGGATTTAACATCTAAGATCCAATTATTTGTTGATGATATTCTACCAACTGTGGTTATAGCAATGACTTAGAGCAAAAAACAAGTAACTCCATCAAAACATTTCAAAACATTTCAATGGTTAAATTTAATAAACATAAAACTGAAACAATACTTTAAAATCAGAATGTCACTCCAATGGTAGAAAAAAAGTTTAAATATAATTGGAATAGAAAACAAATTAGTAAATTTAGGATTGAAAGTCTCAAGTAATATAAATAATATTATTAAGATAAATTTAGATGAGCTAGTAAAAGCAACAAACCATTTAGCTTTCTTTGGAAGGAAGAATAAGTTCAATTAAAATGATAATTTATTTAAAAAATATGGGTCTATATTAGCTGATCTAACTTTTAAAAGTTTGAATGTCATATGGTCGACACCATATGATCAAACTTTTAAAAGTTCAAAAATCTAAAAAAAAAAACTACAGAAAAAAACTACCTGAACATTTTAAGCAGGGGGGCAAGCCACCCTGCACCCCCCACATTGGGGGCTGCACCCCCACACTTTTTAAATATCCCAACTCTGAGATCGCACTACAGTGCAGAAAAGGGAAATCTTCCCATTCCACACTGTATGGAGACCTCATTTGAAACATTCAAACTTTTAAAAGTTCGATCATATGGTGTCGACCATATGACATTTGAACTTTTAAAAGTTCAAACATATGATATAGACCCAAAAAATATTATGGATCATGTAAACTGTGTCTGAACCAATGGGTTGGGTGTTGGCATAATGATTAAGGTGCTTACCTTATAGACACAAGATACAGGATTTGATTCTCACTGTTGGGAAGCATGGCTAATCTTAAAAAGCCCCTCTGGGGTTGGTAACCTTATAACTGCCTAAGAAGCTAATGACAAAGCTAGTAGATAAATTGCTACTCTAGCTTTTATGGTATCAATCTAAACCTACAATTTTCTATCTTAATTATATAAGAACCTGGCAAAAAAGGTGAATTTGTTTTGCAAATGTAGACACTTATACAATGGCCTCCATGTTTAAAAGTTTAATATCTTGGCTAGATGTAGCACACAAGGAACAATGGAAGACAATCCACAAAGAAATATCTGGGTTTTCAAAATAAAGGCATTCATATAGTAAACTAAAAATTGTTAATAATAAAATTATATGCTTCTTGAAACTTTACTTAAATGACAATACAGTGAAACTTCAATCACATTATATTAACTCCATTTTTAAAAAATAATATGTACAGGTAGGACGTAGATTATACCATGGTATAAGTTAGATTTGTAAAAAATATCAATAATCTGATTAGACATAGTGTAAAGGGAAAAGGAGGGCACTGTGTGAGGTCAGGGAGGAGGGATAGGATAATTTGATGAGGTGGGCTCGGTTTTGTATTTGGGTAGAGAGTATAAATTAAATGAAAGTTGGGATGGGTGGGAATGGGGAGGTAGGATAGAGGAGTGGAGTGAGTCCTAGTGCAGCGAGGGCAAAAAGGAGTGGGCTTACACCCTTTTCGAAGATTGGAAGGTTTCTCCATAAAAACAATCAGTTAAGAGTACACCACAGGTAGAAGTTGTATGCTGCTTACTAGTCTGTAATGGTGGCTTTTATTCTTTTTTACATTTACATACCCCTTTGCTCTTTGTTTGCTGCACACTAAGTCCCATTACCAGACAATATTGTAACAATGTAGCAGTTTCACCAGTTTACCATAAATATCATTCAGCACTTTACAATGTATTTTTAATTTACACGGAGTATAGCTTCCTCAGCACTATCATTTTGTGGAGCCCTGAATCAGGTTTAGTGAAAATGGGAGCCAGCATAACAAAAACCTGAGCTTCTAATATCCAAATATAAACTATACCAGTAAAAATAAAACAAAAAAAATGGAAAGCTGCCTTAGAGAGAAATTATTGTAATACTCTGTGCAGGGACAATAAGTTTACAGTATGGAACAGTGCATTGAGAAAAAGAAATAAAATAACAATATCACTTACTAGAGACGCTACACTGGGGGGAAGGGGTTTTCAGCTGCAAAAGTGGAGTAAATATGGCATTCAGGGTTTTTAAATCCTTTGGTGTGTTGTACCTGAGCAATCACTTGGGGAGTGGGGGAGGGGAGGGAAACAGTTAAATAGGAGTAAAGAGTAGCAGGAGAGATCCAAACCACTGTGCAAACCTAGCAAATTCGCACAAGACAGCAAAGGAAATTAGATAAACACACAGACACCCTGTTTGAGGATTGGAAGGTTTCTCTAAGAAAAACAATCAGTAAGAGTATACCACAGGTAGAAGTTGTTGCTGCTTACTCATCTGCAATGGTGGATTTTATTCTTTTTTACATTTATATTCCCCATTTGCTCTTTGTTTTTGTCAACTCTGAAATAATAATCCAAATATTTTCAGGTTAAATGCCATTTTGTTTTATGCAAATTTAAAAAAATAACACAAACTGAAATTTGAAAACATCCTGGCAGGAAGACAACCCTTCCCTGCTCCTTCTACTTATGAGCACCAGTGATCAGTTTGAACTAACCAGTGCATATTTTTATAGTGAAGAACTCTTACCTTCCTGTTACCTGTTGTTGCTGTTCTTAATCATGGTCAGCCATATGCATAGATGATTTAGGTAGTCTGTTAGTGCTCCACTTGGGCAGAGAGATTTTCCAAGTGCTCATCCTTTTTTATAAAGCTAAAGGTGGCAGCATTGTTTTTTGAAGCAGCACCCTAATCCTATAATCAAATTTCTTCACACTTAATTTCTGTGCTTTCTCCTAGATCCCACCTACAATGAATCACAGAGCCTCGAGGCTTTGTGACTGTGTTTGATTTGTTTCTATTTCATTGTGGGTGGGATTAATTAGAAAGCCCAGACATTTAAAAGAAGGGTAATGGCCACAGCATCACTTGGATTTTCTAGTCAGTGATACTGTAAGGTTATAAAAAACAATACTGTAATTGAAGTGTATCTACACAGAATGCTGTGGTTTATATCAGGTATTTCTGTTTTTGCTCCTGGTAGGTAGATAACCAGGTATTCATACCTCTCAGCTGTTCTTATTTTTATACAGCTTCTTAGCTTTTGCCTCACATTTTTGCCAGTTCCTAGTATAAATCATTGAAGACTTGCAGTCACCAAATAATTACAGATATTTCAGCTTCAGACTTTTTATCCTTCATCAAATATATATTAATGCAAAACTTGCTATTCTAACAACTTTAAAAGAATATAACAGTTGTTGTTGTTCCTTCGGATTTTCCCGGTTAGGGGTCACCACAGAGGATCTCTGGTCTGCTAATGATTGGCAGTAGGTTTTCACAGTGCGGAGGTGACAGCTCAATGCCCAACCTTCAACGAAGGCATGCCCATTAACACATGTCTTTCGAACATCACTCAACCATGGGGAGGACATGCAGACTCCACACAGAAGGCACTCCAGCCAAGAATTGAACAGGAGAACCTCTTGCTGTGAGGTGACAATGCTACCACTGCACCACCATGGCTTTAAAAGAATATAACAGTAATATCTAAAATTATTCACTGATTTGGGGTCTTTGTCCCTGATATTTGCACTAAGGAGTTGGCAGCTGTGTGAATGCTTCACCATGTGATCATTATCATATTTATTTATTTTAATTTGTAAGTGTTGAAAATCTAAGGTGTAACAGACAAAGTAGTTTTAATTGTTGCTGTTGTTTGGTGATTATTCTGGCTTACCAGGACTAATGCAATTTGTGTGAAACAACTTGAAATACTATAATACGTGGCTACTGTTTGTGTGTAACATAGTTGAAATACATTACATGGCCATAACATTTTTATTACAATCAGGCATCTGCAGCATATGCAGAAGTGGCAATGACTGCTTGATGGCAGTGGGGGGTGTCTTTATGATGAAAATATCTGACTGCCATGCTGTTTCCTCAGTTTAAATAGTCAGCAATCTGACTTTTCTGTAGTATTGAGCATATGCATGAAGTAAACCGGAATAGTTTACTTCATTATTGTGTGCCTGTGTGAAATAAATTTGAATTACTGGGACTGTTATTATTTTTTCACCACAATCAAGAGAAGTTGGTTTTATTTGACGATGGTATTATTTTGTATTTGATAAACTGAGAAAATGACTTTTCAATGTCATGAAACAGTCTAGACAGTTTCAAGTCTTTTCAGGATATAAAACTAAAGAAGATAAAACAAATCAGCCCACACATGAATTTATGGGAACATAATAAGATGAAGCACTTATGGCTATGGATTAAAAATATACTGTTATGGCAGCTAAGGGTAGGTGTGCGTAGACTAAATAAAAGATAATACAAAAATGGAGAAAGTCAATACTTTTAATTGTAGATATGGATAGTAAGATACAATCAGTGAAATATGTTAGCCCTTTTAGGCTTATATTCAGGTCAGGCAAATTTTTAAACCAGAGGAAAAGAGGAGAAGTTATATATATGGTAATTAATAAAGCACTAAAGGAATTTATACGATAGGAGAATAAGTCACACATTAACTGGAATATGTTGATTTTCTCCCATAGAACAATGTGGTTTAGGATTTCCTGATTTAAATAGGTATTAAGTTATGCAGTTAAGGCTCATATACATAACACAAGCAGAAGTTTATAAGTCAAAGTAGAAAAGGATGGTGATGAAAGAGGGAGGATGCCTGAGAAATAAGGACATAGTAGGGTTTTGGATGCAAACCCTTAAGGAGAACAGCAACAACAATCATAAAGAATATTGTATTCCAAAAGTAGCACAAAGTATTTTAAGAAATAGGCCAATACAGGACTGGGGAAAGGAGATTTTGCCAATATGGAGGACTGCAAGAAAGTGTATAAAAATAGGTAACAGGAGCTGGAATGTACTGGAAAAATTGGCAAAGGAACTAAGGTATAGGAAGCAAATAACTATAGAGGGAAAAATAATCTGGTATGAAGTCAAACAGAATTTTGGATGGCAGGTTTGAGAGACTGCCTTCTCTACCAGGAAATGATATCAAATGATATCAAAGTATAGACAAAGAGAAAAATGATAGAGGAGTGCTAAGTGATATACCAGTTCTGGTATAGATTTTAGTCAAGTCTAGATCAGAAGCTGCTGTTAAAAAATGGCAATTAGTAGGGCATATAATATATTGCATGATAACTATAAAAATTAGTCAGAAAAAATTAGAAGAGATTAGGAAGAGAGACTAAAGAAGTTAATTTACAAAGGAACATTGAGTGGATATCTATATGACTCCCAAGTATGCAACAAAGTTCAGAAGATTTAGGATTTTTTGCATGCAAGTGTTTGCATAGGTATTTTTATACCCCAAGCAGACTGCAGAGACTTTCCCTTCAGGTGACTAGCAAATGGTGAAGGTGCATTAAGAAAGAGAGAGATAACTAAGAATATTTTTTGGGAATGTTAAACTTGGGAGATTTAAAAACATTCCTACTGATTACTCTGTCAGAACTTTTGGGGATCAAAGGGCTGTAACTAAGGAAATGATTCTTTTGAGCCAGGGTACCAGATCTTGAATGCCTAGACGTTGTAAGTTCTTTGTAGGTTTAATACCCTAGATTGCCAAAATAGCAAATATTAAAAAATGGAACTCAAATTCTAAAGTAACTGTAACTAAAGTTCTGAACGTTGTAAAAGATATAAAGGAACTGCAGGCGGGATCTTCAGAAATGGGCATCAACAAATTGCATAGAAATAAATGGAATTTGGGGAGCAATCCATGCAGAATAATGCTTAGGAGGAGGAATGAGGTTTACAGGAAAGCAAGAATTGAGCAATTTATGTAATGCTGGAGTGAAAGACAATTGCAAATGAATAATAGTATGGTGTTTTCTTTGCTATTAATGTAAATCTGCCCATTTTCTTAAGTGAAGATTTAATATGAAAGTTAAAAATGTAAAAAAAGAGCATTTAATAATGCTTCAGGTAATAACATCAGTGCATAGTGACTGTACATATGACTTCTTAACTTTAGATCAAAGCAGTTTACTTTGATCTGCATTTAATCATATAGAGAGTACTGAACATTCACATCAGTGACTCTCCAAAATAATTAAAGGCACAACATCAATACAAAAACATTAGTAAATGTGGTTGCATTGTACCATGTGTTCAGCACTATGAGTGAATAACTTTTTTTTTTGCCAGAGACCTCCTGTAAATCCTTATTAGCCTAGTTGTGTATATCACTACCTGGCAAAGACAGTATAACTGGTATGAATCTATGTGCATTTATTTTTAATCTACTGTATTTGTGGTCATGTTCCATAAATGTAAGCATTTCCGGTTGGGCTTTTTAATAAAATATGTTCAGTTTGGGTTGGATGCATACATGTATTACAGGGGAAACCTTTATACCTAACACTTCTCATGTCTTACACTGTGATGAAACTGTCTTTGCTAAATCAGCAAATGGCTTTATGATGCAGCTTTATTAACTTATGTATCTCTGTTAATGCTCTGCCTTTTGCTATTTTGAAGATTCACTGATGTGAATGTTTAAAACTCTCTGTATAATTAAATGCTGGTCAAAATATGCCTTTATCAAAGGTTAGGAATTCTGAACATATGCATAGCTTAATAAATCAATATCTTCCCATGGAATATTAAAACAATAATACGTGGTTTGACTATAGGTTATGCTATTATACACACACTCATGCATGTTGAGAGTCTCTCATGAGGGAGAAGTTTAAATAAACACAACAGTCAAATTAAATATTAATTTCTGTGATTCTCTAAATCAAGGCTAATAAACTAAGTGTGTATTTTAACTTGATAAGCAGTACTAGTACTATGTTTGAAACTGTGCTAAAGGAAATTGTGTGGACATTTTAAACTAGAATTTAAAACAAAAATGATAAAAGGATGGAAAAAGGTGCAAGTGGAATTAATTCATCAAATTGCAAAGAAAAAAGGAAAAAAAATGGCAGACATTCTTCCTTGGTGAATGGGTATCAGGGCTATGTTCAAAATGGGCCAGCCATAGCTTCTACAAATAAAATCCCATGGTTAGATCACGGCCCATTGTTTCTGTAATATTTAACTGACTGTTCTTTGAAACACACACATTGTTTTATAACTGCATTTAACTTTCTAAAAATTCAGTCTGATCACTACATTCTCAAATGTTCCTCTTGCTGTCAAACATGATTTATGATTTATATTGGGCATGCAATTTATTTTAAAAACATACTACTTTTTTAGCATTAAAAAAAATTATCTGAGTAGTAAACATTTTCTGCATACTTAAACATCTCCACTACATAGCGGTTGCTCAAACGTATTTAATGAAAGCATTTCTTGTAGTAGCAGATTAGGTATTAAACATTTGTCATCCATTTCATATTATGAGGGTATTCAGAGATGGCTAGCACCATTGCAATATATGTGCAGCCGCGACAGGATTACAAATACAGTCCTGTAGTTATTAA
The DNA here is from genome assembly GCF_019279795.1 of Protopterus annectens. Classification (NCBI taxonomy): domain Eukaryota; kingdom Metazoa; phylum Chordata; order Ceratodontiformes; family Protopteridae; genus Protopterus; species Protopterus annectens. The sequence goes on from NC_056731.1 coordinate 332,967,722, forward strand.
CACTATGCAATGGTGTTAAACATCTCTGAATATCCCACTAAGTTCTTCTTAAACCTCTGTTTTGTTGTAGCTATCATCTTTTTCCATTATTATTTATTATTTCAAAACAGATTTTACAATTACAGTTTATTTCATCATCATAAAGTAAATTCAGAAGGGAGATTTTGAAATGATTTTCTTAAAAAAAAAAAAAAAAAGAAAAAAACATGCTAATATGGCTTACTTCCACGTGTGTTTCATGGGAATTCAATATATAAGCCTATCTTGCTGTTGGCTACAACATCATTTATGTTTTTACTGTAATACCATTGACTGCAATGGCAGAAAAGCAGAAATATAAATTAATAATAATTTGGGCTTGTAATGTTTTCCCACTAAAGGTTTCTGGAGTATTTTCTTGTAAAGTCACAGCTGCTGTAACTGTCTTTAGTTTCTATTAAGGGAAAACGATGACCTTTCTCTGAACAGCGTCAGACAAAGACTGATTTCTTATAACGCCCATCTCATTACTCATCCAATAACGATACATCAAACTACTTGTATGTAGTTTGTCCATATTTTAGTCTGCATTTCTAAACTGATGACATGTTTCATTTCTGTGAAACTCCTATTGATCATGTGTGGAAAATAGTATAATATAGCAACATAATTATATATATTACACAGCAGTGTCTATGTAATTGAAATAAACACATTTATACAGCAAAGCTGTTGGAAAGAATGCACACTGGAATTTCATTTCTGAATGGTCAATATCAAGAAAGGAGAAATAACCAACATTCAAAATAAATGTAATTAAAAATAAACTTAAGGGAATAGGTAGGCAAAAATGCTAACTAAATCTCTGTATATAATTAGTCTGTAAGCTTCACTCTTCTTATAATACACTTAGTACATCTGCAGGAAATCAGAAGCTGGAATATTTGCATTTTTGAACATGTAGTCCACAAACTACATTTTCAAAACTGTTGTGAAAAGTACTATACTAAGGAATTTACAGGTTTATTACATGCCTTATCAGTGTAATAAAGATCAAGTCAAACTCAGTTATATATTTTGGAGAATGTACGTTTGTTTTATAGGATTGCAGCAATACATAGTTGCAAAGTGAAAGAAGAAACAAAACAAAGGGTTTTGTTATGCCATAATAATAATATAATAATAACTTTCCAAATTAGAGTTGTGTGTGTGTGTGTGTGTGTGTGTGTGTGTGTGTGTGTGTGTGTGTGTGTGTGTGTGTGTGTGTGTGTGTGCGCGCGTGTGTATCCACACTATCACACATGTTTTTGTGGACTTGGTGCATGTGTGTGTGTGTGTGTGTGTGTGTGTGTGTGTGTGTGTGTGTTTGTGTGTGGGTGTGTATGCATGTCTATGTGTTTGGAGTCCATGCAAGTAAAACAGATGGGCCTTCTCCCATTTCCACTGTACTCCTTGCCTCACTTTGGACAACTGTACCATTAAATAAAGTCCAACGTCCTGTTACAAAAATACTTTTCTTTTGATGCTCTATCAGTATGGAATGAATGAGATGTTTGTTTTGTGAAATTAATACCTGTTGTCACACATTATCATGTAGGCCATTCATTCCCAGATACATTTATTACATTAAAACAACCTGGCTCCACAGCTGCATATCATAGGAACACACCCTAGCATTACTTATAAAAAGTCTAGCTAAATCTTTCTTCTTCTTCCAGCTTTTCCCAGTTAGAAGTCGCCACAGCAGATCACCTGTCCACTCATGATTGGCAGTAGAGTTTTACAGTGTCAAGTTGCCAGCCTGGCAACCCAACCTTCCAGCACACACACACACACCTAGGGCCAACTTAAAGTGTCTAATCCATCTACAGCACCATCTTTGGGATGTGGGAGAAAACCCACAAGGCAGACATGCTGACTTCGCACAGAAAACACCCCAACCGAGGATTGAACCAGAGAACCTCTGACTGGGAGGTGATAACACTAACCACTGCACCACCGTGGCTACCCGAAAACTTTAGCTAAATATGTAACAGATATTATTTTGTTAGTTTCCTGTCCATGAAGACATTATATAATGATATTGAAAGTAAGGACAGGGTAGGATGAATGATGAATATAAGACTATACAGAGAAAGAAAGAATGAAAAAGATATCCATACTCAACAGTATGCATTTATTTGTATATGCACATGTATTTGTGCAGATGGTGAATACTAAATGAACTGTTGTTCTGAGAAGAAATTATTTTCTGCTGTAGTTACTACTTAAGTGCCCAACCTGTAAAACAGGGATGCATTTGTTTTAGAGAAGGACAGCAAGAAATGTAGAGTGGGGATGACTGACTCTGTGGGATTCAAGCAGTGTATGAGGTAGCTTGCTATAAAACTGAAGGCAGTCTCTGTGGGATTCAAGCAGTGTATGAGGTAGCTTGCTATAAAACTGAGGGTAGTTGATGTGTCTTATGTAACACAATATGGACTTGGGACTGCTGACGTGTGATAACATATGGAAAATACAAATGCTGATCATGCAACAGCAGAATTCATTTTGCTAATATAGCATTGGGCTGGTATGACACTATAGCAATATGAACATTTGTAAGTTAGAGGATACACCATTCAGAAATAGAAACAGGATCTCTAGAAAGGCATCAAGGACATAGTTCTGGATGGTATGTCGATAGGGATTAATAAGAATAAGAAGAAGCATGGAAGGTTTAACTTTACATATCAAACAAGAGAAAATGTCACCGATAAGGATCACAACTGAGACTTTGTCTGTGCAAGTGGCAGAACAGAACTGCTGATGGTTGACCCCATGATGTAGAGATAGAACTGTTAGTGTTCCTGGATGTGTCCTGGAGGTGGTGAGGTAAGGTAAGAGTGAGTGCCTAAGGCCAGAGCACAGATTACTGTGGCCTTGTCTACTGCAGTGGTGACAGAAATTATAGACCATGGGTACAGCATGCAGCTTATATGCTAGGGGTGTGTCTCTAGCCATGGTTGCCTTCTCTGTATATAGATGGGAACATGCATGCATGCTCTGTCTCACACACACACACACACACACACACACACACACACACACACACACACACACACACATGTGCATGTACACAGGACGTCATAACAGTCTATCAACTTAATAAAAGCACTTCAGGCACCAGTAAGTGGGTTAGTGCGAAAATGGAAATCACACTCAGTCTTCAGAGCTGCCTAATTAATTGTTGTCCTGACAATCAGCTCTCACATGTTATTAAACAATGGGCATAATCAACAAATGGAGCAGATGACAGCAGGCAAAAAAAGTTGTAAAACTGTTTAAAAAATGAAAAATAATTGGCTTATTGTATTGTAACATTATGTGCCAACACAGAATGCATATGCCCCCCAAGTGCAAGAGCTTCAGAAAAAAAGTGACGAACTACAATTGAGGAAAGGATGAACACAACTGTACAATCATAGAACCACAAGGGAAGGTCATTTTAAAGCACTGAATTTGTTTGCTTTGATTATTTTTCCTAACACTTGTTTACAAATGTAGATAACACAATGACAAATTGGTTAGAATTGTCAAATCACAGTGTTTAGTTCTCTAGTTTGGTTATTGCCTGGGATACCTTCTCTGCAGAGTCTGTACATCCTCCCTAAATTTATATATATTTTTCCCAGGTGGTTTGGTTTTATCCTATATTGTAATGATATGCCATTCATTAATCCTCCAGACTTCCTATATGTATAAATGTGAAGGTGCATCCTTCAAAGGGCTAGTGCATTGCTTAAGATTAACCTCCTCTGCTTTATGCCCAATGAGTGCCAAGTTAGGGTCCAGCACCCCTTCAATCATGAATTATATCAGATAGGTTATAGGAAAATGAATGAATGTTTCTAGATGAACTGAATGAGAAAGGCTTCTGGAAATAAATTACAGACATTCATACTAACAGCTTATATAAATTTCAAAGGTTTGATAATTGGACAGGTCCTCATCAAAGACCATTATTGGCCCTTTTCCACATACTAAGTGACCAAAATAATTTTACATCAAACCATGAGTCAACTTTATTTTTAAATTCATCAGTATTCTTAGCATCTGTACTATCATGAGACAAAAATATTCTACTTTTTCTTGTCTAAATTGGAAGAATTTACTTACAATCCTTCTGTGTGTCATCTTGATTTCCACTAAGAACTTATTAGTTCTTATGTATCTTTCATACCGCATTAAATTAATCCATAACAAATAAGCAAGATCTTGATGACAAACATTTAAAAATCCATATTAAATCTCCCCTTAATTATCTGCACCATATAGTTCTTGGTTATAAAAGTCTAAAACTCTGGAATTTTAATGTCTAATAACAGCATCTATTGATTAAGCAGAAAAATTACGGGTCTAACAATTGGTTTATAACTAGGCAGCATTACCTTTTCATCCTAGAAGTAGCTGTTCTCAAGAGTGTTCTTATGACCAAGAATGATTTTTTAATACTTTTATTCATATGCCCATCAAAAAAAAAAAAACACAATTAACTATTTCTAACTCTTCATAGTCAAGGATTTGTTTAATAATAGCATAGTCTATATGATATGGATAGCTGAGATTTTTCCTACCCATGTAGAGCACCTTGCACTTTGAATTTTTAAAGTATGTACTATTAAATTCATCTCAACAATATAAAGAAACTAAATTTAACTGAATTCCCAATTGACCCTTGATGGAAATAACCACCCCTGCCATTTTAACATCATCTGCAAATGTTTTCTATCCAGCAATGGCCAGAAATATGTAAAAAAGACATAAAATATGGAAGGGGTAGAGGCCCAAAACTGATTCTTGAGACAGTCCCATGGATTTTGGAAATATATTTGATTTAGACCTTGGGCTAGATTCCATAAAGTTCACAGAATCCGATGCATTGCTCCAATATCAGCACAAAACTTGCAGATAACCATATGCTAATGTACAATAAGAAACTCAGAATATCTTAGCACACAATGGAGTACCACAGTTCCAATGGTGCACTATAGAAATGCATAAGTAATTCATAATTATAAGAAATGGTTGTTCAATAACATTATACATTACCAAACAAACAGAAAGATGATCACAAATCAAGAATCCTGAAAGTTGTTTAGTTGTTTAGAAAGAAAACAAAATAAGTACATTAAGGTTACGGACAACTATGGAATATTACTGAGTCTGTAGTGATAACAAAAAAACAAAAAAACAAATGTCAAGTATCCCAAAGTAATCTGCATGACATTCGTAATATAACTTTGCAGGAGTACACACAGAAACGTTTAAGGCAACCATGAATGTTTCCGTATGCCATTCACTAATGTATAATATGTGCTTCCAAGGTGCAAAGCTATTTCTAATACATATTTATTCACATCACTCATTACACTAAACTCAGAGATAACTAGGGATATCTACAGAATCCATGTAGCATTAAAAAAATATTGGCTTGGACCTACGGATTCTGATGGAATCTGTAAATTTCCTAATAAAAAATTTAAAGGAGAAAGGCAATCATGGCCACCTCTCCATAGCTAACAGTCAATAACAATGAGTTTGGGACTTGTGTGGGGAACACAACAGTGGCAGCTGGTGACTTGAAATCAAAGGGGGGAATGCAGGAGACAGGTGAATGGGTGGGGTCAATGGGAGGGGTGTGTGGCCAACTAGAAAGGGGAGGAGCTATGCTCAAAACCACAAAAACTGTAACTTTAATTAAATATGCTCACTTGGGTGCCAAACCGTCATTATGAGAGTCCAATCAAGACAAAATGAAGTGTAGAAGAAAAAAATATTTCAATGCATTGGCTGCATGACAGCTTACTTAATAGCTAGATGGAAACAAAAAGGTTGTGAGGCATGAAAAAATAAATTACTTTTTAAATACATTACTGGAATGCCAGTCAAAATCAAGTATAAGAAAAACAAGCAGCACTCAACTCAAACCATTTCTCCTTGCACTGCAGTTCTAACTATAATTTATATTCAGCTTTATTAAAGTACCAAGTAACATGCTGAAAGTAGCAATCTCTGTGATACCCCCACTTGTAAAAATGTTTCTTATCCAAAAAAGACCTGCTGACTGACAACAACTATCTACTTGTTTCTTGGGGAAAACATGATCAAAGTAAAAAATGAAAAGCAAACAAGAAACATGCTCAAGATACATTGCTTAAAGGATTACTGCACAGGTAATGGACCACACATGATAGATTGGCATTCTGTTTGGTTTACAGGTAAAGCCTGCAGAGATGAATGCAAGTCTCCAACAAATGTAATGAGCTTCTTAAAATAATGTAATCCTGTCCTTTATTACAAATACTGTCATATGCATTTCAATACCCAAGGCTTATACATTATCTAGTTATGTAAGTATTCTCTGCATGGCAACAACAGAAAGGCTTTCAGTGTTGGCAATTCTTTAACAGTATGCTTATTAAAGCTTACTTGCATCTTACCATCTCAGACAAGCTTACCTGATGGTCATTAAAGCATTGCTACTTAAACATAGAGCAATAGGTAATTTCTGAGTAATAATAAGCATAAATCAACAGTATAAAAGTATGACAGAAACCAGAACATTCTGCAAAATCAAGGGCAGAATAAAAGTAGTACTCGTGTCTACCTTGGATGGGGGGAATACTCTGCACATTTACACTGCATAGCTGCTCCTTGCCTTGCTTGGACACATCCAGAGTCACTACATGTGGGAGTGGGGTGCAACAAGTATGTCACAATTTGAAATGTCTCTGGCTGACTGTGATGGCCCTGACACATTTGTCATACCTCTCAACCTCAGAACAAGAAATATGGACAGAGCCATACATAGAGGTGGAACAAAGGCCCATAAATGAGGACAATTTTTAAATATTGCTCTTATAAACTTAGAAAGATAATAGAATAGTAGGTCTTGCATTAGTATGAATTTTCTGAAAGGTACAAAATCTGAAACTCAAATGTCTGTCATTATTTTCTAACTTCAGTCTTTAATGATTTGCCACTAATTTGCCAAAAAACACAATTTTATGAAAAATGGACCAAAAATGTGATGTAAAAATATAAAATAGCCACACAATACAGCTGGGAACCTGTCAAAGAAGGGACACTTTTTTAATATTAGTACTGCTAACTTGAGCAGCTGAAAAATAAAATAATCTACATGCATTTCTGAAATAAAAGTAATCTATAACTCTGATTATTATAGTTATTTCTTAATTGTAAGCCCTCCACGTTTTCTTCCAAAATTGCCATTTTGTGGTGGGGTTATTAGGGGAAATCAATATTTTGAGCAAAATCGGGGACAGTTGAGAGGTTTGGCTATGCCTAATTCTATAAAGCAATTTATTTGCACATACCTCTCAACCTGTTAATGCAGGAAATATGGACAAGGCCAAATATACTGGGGGAACATATAAACAGTACAATAAATTGTTGTATAAACTGAGACAATTGACAGAATAACAGGTCTTGCTTTAGCATGCATTTTTCTGAAGGTTATGAAGTCTGAAACTCAGTGTCTGTCTTTATTTAGTGACTTAATTCCTAAATTATTTGCCAGAAAACCACACATTTTATGAGGAACAAACCAAAAATAAGAAGCAAAAATCTATTCATTCTGTGAAAATCTGGACAGTTGAAAGGTATAGTTCAGCTGGGGCTGTCTTTGAGTTTACTGCCCTTCCCTCTCATAAAATCATGGTCAAATGGAGCCTACCCCCCACAGCCATTCCAATGAACCATTACTTGGCTATTTCATCCCATTTACCATAAACACTAATGTGCATACTGCTTTACTTCTGCGATGATTTGGACTTCAGTTGAAAGTTTTATTTTGCATTTTACAGCACAAACACTAAAACATCTGTTAAATAAAGTAATGCAATCTCACATTGAAAACTGACTTAGCATTAAAACTTCTCTGCCCATGAAACTCACATTCATTGAAATAGCATTGTAACCCACATTCAAAGAAAATACATTTTGTCAGTGGCAGATAAAGATTAACTTTGTGCTGTTTTCAAATCATAGGCACATTGGACACGAAACATACACGTGGCCTTTGATACACCTTCCTGATTGTATTAAATTATATTCCTTGTACAATATAGTACAGTTGTTAGGGGGTGTTTGAAATTTGTTTTGAACATTTTTCCAGTAAACAATGAAACAAAATGCATGAACCAGTAATGACAAAATTGCCCAATTCAGAACATTTTTCAACTAATCAACAAAACAAAATACATGCACCAATAATGACAAAACTGCCCAATTCAGAACATTTCTATCATAAAAGTCTACTCAAACTTCTGCATTCCTCCAGTATCAGTAAATATGCACAATCTCTGAAGAAGTAAAAGTCATCTAAATAATTCCACATTAAAGAAATCTGTAACTAATGAAGAGGTTGCTGCTAGCAAACAACTTTATCCCCAGGATTCACGAATCCTCCGTATAAGAGTAGAGTAGTCTTACACGGAAACGCCAGTGTAAGAGTAAGACGGCAGCGCACCATGCATATTAATGAGGGTGCGGTGCCTCAACTCAAAGGCTAACACGAAACATGCATGAGTGTAGGGGACGTGTCAAGTCTCACAAGAGGGAGATGTCAACTGACATGAGCGAGTCCGCTCAAATGTGTACATACACACAACATTCCCCCAAATTCTAAACCCCAGTACAATAATAAAATGTAAAACTTTCTTTTTTTTTATTATACCCGATATAGCTGCCCGTATTTGCGTGTGTTTGCCCATTGCTTAACTACAGTTAGCAGACAAGACATTGAAGAGGATAATAAGAAACATATATGCAAATTAAGCAAAATAGCAATAGCTTAGTGGTAGAACCTTGGCACTAAGTGGAGGCATTCCCGGTTCGAATCCCACCACTCCCCTTATTTTTTTCTGTTGGAAATCCGTATATGAAAAGAATTCCTGACATTTATCACTGACATTTTAGTAAAAAGCATTGAAATGGCCTATGTAGTAGTGAACGAATTTTATATATATATATATATATATATATATATATATATATATATATATATATATATATAAGAAAGTGAAATGGTTATGCATACTGATGAATGCATAAGTAATGTATCTTAAGCAATGTGAAGCACTGCCAAGCAAAGTTTACCAGTATTAAGCACATTTCAGTATAATTGCTCATAGCTTAGCACCGCTTTAACTAGCGCAATAGCATTGCATGGAGCGGCGCATCGCACCAACTAGTGCAAACAGAACATGTGTGCACATAGCTGTGCACTGCATGAACCAGCACAATGTAGAGCAACATAGAGCAACATCGGGCAACGTAGAGCAACGTCGGGCAAAGTTGAGCAAAGTCGGTAAAACATAGCCACACCTAGCCAGTCTGGCCAGTAGTGAAATAAAAAGCAATGACAGGCTTCAAACCCGGGATACTGTGCACCATAATCACAGTACTGAACCATAAGCCATGACCACTTTTCATAAGTATGCACTTTCAACACACACATACATATCAATGTACGTTTACCCATTGCTAAGCAGGTGTACCTTCAGCTGGCTTTTTTCAAAACTGGCCAATCACAAATAAGTGCAGGAAATGATGCATATTTAAGCTCCATAGGTGGGAATACTAGCCATAACTGGTTGTAGCTCCTGTCTGCAGGCAGCAATGGCCAGTGCTGGAGAGGGCTCTCGTTTTAGAGTGCAACATTGGGGCATTGAAGAGTCAAAAGTAATGGTTTGGCTCCTTGTCCATAATCATGAGGATAGACTCATGCGGTGCCAGTACCAGGGCACCCAATACAAAGTGGAAGCCTGGGACAGTCTAGCTCATGAACTCACCAGTGCCACAGGCATCCCTCAGACTAGTGAGTAGGTCAGACACCACCATGCAGACCTGAAAAGATGCAAGGTGGATCATCTGGACCAGTGGATCCAGGAGGCCCTTGGGATGGCAAATGCCACACTACTGAGTAAGCAGCCATGGAATTAAGTATGTAAGAATTGCTATTCTAGTGTATACTATGGATAGGTATGTCTCAATATCACTTTAATTACTTCACAGCTGCAGGTGTCTGTGCTGCGAATCAGCAAGCCTATGCAGATAGGCTGCTAAGGCTGCGCCACCAGGCAGGATAGTAAGTATTCTGCTTGTACTGTTATGTAAAATAAATGAGAGAGCCTGAAAAAAGTGTTTAAACACAATAAATAAAGGTATAATAATTCTCTAATAATTATTCTGCAAGTACTGTCATATAAAATAAATGAGAGAACCTCTAGAAAAGTGTTTTAAGTCTTTAATAAAGGTATAATTCCTGGAGTGTGTATGTGTCATTTTCTTTGATATGTCGTTGTACTCTTGCATTATAGAAATAGTACTGTTGTATTAAGCGCTGTTAACACACAGTTGGGTAGGCCCATATAAAGTGTATGAAGGGAGTGCCAGAAGCTTTTAAGCATATTCACAGTCCTCAACTGTTGGTTCATGCCCAGCATGTACAGGTTAATCTGGCACATGAGTAGCTTGGTATTATGTTCCCAGAAATGTCATTGTGCTGGCAGAAATGTAGGGAGCTGTTAACATATAACTGATAATTTCACCTAAACATATCTAGAAAAGTATATGAAAGTAGTGCTGTCAGTGTACCATCTCAGCAGTAGTGTGTCTGAGCAACTCACAAAATATGTAGCAGTAACATCTGCATCCCGGACAGTTTGTATGTCAGATACAGCCCATGTATATAAAGATCTAGCAAAACCCATTTCACGATCTAAGGACAATTGTGTAGTGTAATAATACATGAAGGGGACATATAACTGCAGTCAATAGGAATGTAGTGTAAACTAGAAGGATATATAAGTTGTTAATGGAGCTATCATTTTCCACCCTACTGTATGTGCATAAAAAATGCAATTTCACACCACAATGGGTATGTGTAATCTCAAAACATTTGTTGGGACATATGTCCTATTGGTTTATAAATATCTGCATTTATTTTGATGCATGTGCCCTGTTCAAATACCACAATATTGGAGGCCTGTTGCCATCAATTAAACCTGCATGCTGTTGTAATGTCCACTGTTGTCCCATATATGCATGTTCAACTGTTGGAAATCTGGTGTGTTGGGTTAATGGGAATACTTCTGCATGCTGTTATAACTAATTGGGAATGCTGTTGACTGTTACTAACACATATTTTCATTAAATCCTCCTAAACACAGAATGTATGGGAAGGCCGGTCACAGTGGACCCACTTGTCCCACCTCAGCTGGCGATGGCACCTGGCACCAACAGGTCCGGTGCCCAGCCTGGGACCTCCTCCTCCATTGGCCCTGTGCCACCTTTGGGTGGAAGTGCTGCGGGGGATGGGCTCATCCCCCCATGCAAGCGTGGGTGGTGGAGGGCCACCTATCACCTTCCAAACGGTCCGGGCTGTGGTGCGTAGGGAGATCGAGCATTCTGTCGCTGATCCTCTATGCCAGCTTGAGGCACGAGTGGTGCAACTCACGGGTGAGCCTGCCCTCCTACGCTGCCCCCAGCACAGCCACCCTCTGGGCTGTGAAGGTGCAGTGGTGATTGCCCATGGGTGGGGATCTCAGTTCCACTGTTGCCATCTCTGGGCTCATGGGCTTGCGATTTCCAAACATCCTTCCCCATCAATGATGTTCAACCACCACATGTGTCATATTCTGCCCCTGTATGCATCTTGTTTGTCTTGTCTGTTTACCTCCCCAACCTACCTCCCCAAATATACCTACTTCCCCTACGCCAAATTCCACTCTCACCTGAAAAAAAAGAAAAAAAGGGCAATCTGCTCCCCCCAAAAAATTACACCCCATACATAGCTACCCATTTTGCACACACGTCCGCTGGACACATAAACTGATATTTAATTGGCAGTACAACATACAATGTTGTCCTCACCCCTCTCACAGGGGTTGAAGGTATTATATTTCCCTCCAAATTTATTGCATATGCACAGCTGTTGATGTTAAAGAAATGGGCAGCTATGGGCCTTCCCTACACATGTCCTACGCATCCCAAGATGTTTTCCCTACTGTCTTCCCTTCTTTGTGCCCCGTTTTCACCACTTTCCTATCTCCCCATTTTCTTTTCTTTCAAAGAAATGAGCGTGGTAGTTATCGGGAGTAAGCACTTTTAAGCAGTAGTTAGTGGGTTTGCACAAGTGTGTGCCTGTGTGCACATGTGTGCGCTTACCTAAGCATCGTGCAAACCCACACAAACCTGCTTACAACTGCTTAAAAGTGCCTTAGTCACTCTGTATGTCAGGGCCCTTGTTCTGCTCAGCAGCAAAATAAAACACCTCTGTCAGTCTCAATTCCCGGACCTTGTACACACTAGACTGCATGAAGTACCACGAAGTCATGGCAAACATACAGCAAATTAGTGCTGAAATAAATATATCATGCATCAGAATGAGTGAATTTAAAGGAGAAATATGAATGCATTAACACAAATCCTGTATTGTGGATCTTTACCAGCAGTTCTTGTGGAATTGTATTACATGACTGTGAAAAGAGAACCAGCCATTCTAGCAGGAAATAATGTTACAGCAGCACTTTACAACCCCCACACGGTATCATAGCAGGACAAACACTAGCATATCTGATTAGGGCAGACGCCATACTTCCCAACTGTGACTAATTTTCAGGCATATCCCTGAGTTTGAGACAGGTTTTAGCTGTATCCCTCTGAGTCCCTCTGAAAGGTACTGACATTAGGCAGAAAGGTGGGGAATTACACTTAATGAATAATGACAATAAGTAAGAGTTAGACACTGCTTGTACTTCAGAAATGTGTATTAATCCATATGTTCTGGTTCTCTCAAAGTCTCAAATTAATGTCTTTAATATTTTAAAGGTTTACCTCACTTCTACCTACTTTTCCCTGAGTCTGTTCAAATATGTATCTCAGTGTTTGAGAGGCCTGGCAGAGGCAGAGACACAGAGGCATATCAGCTATTCTGCTGTTACACACTGTGCAAATGGCTTTGGAAGGAGTTCCAGAAGCGTACCCTTATGTAGGAGTACAATACTGAAATACCAAGGGATGCAGCCATGTACTGGTAGCAACCAACTGTGACAATGCCATTCTTCCAGTGCTGAAAAGACAGGTGTGGTGCACAGACAAAGAATAACAGGCTAACCTCTGGCTACCATCTGGATAGGTCCACATTTGGGAGCTACGCAGACAAACTACTTGCCTTGGTAAACTAACAGGTACACAGCAACCCTTTAAGTCCAAGAAGATAAAGTTCACACAATAATACATAATGCTCTCTATCCTTCTGCACCCCTACCCAAATGTACAATATACCTGTGTGTTCAGGGTCTACCAACGATGTAGGTAGGCATACTCAGTACTGAAATTTGTCCAGTTTTCTTGAGCAGCCTGTGCTAATGTCAACACTAAAAAGCACAAACTGTTCAAAAGTGAGTAAATTAATATTCACAGTATAGTAGTTCACAAACAGCTCATGTGCCAAATGAATACATCTCAATAACTACTTTTGTATGGCGGTTAATTGTATAAGTAGAAAAGAAACTACATACTCCCATGTATCTTGTGTTAGCATTTGTAGGGGTGAGTATAATTCTACACTGACAACTGTGTAGTGGAAGTGGCAACATTCAGGTCTGAGTACAACATTTAAATCACTGGCTACACCCCTAGCTTCAGATATAAGAATTATACCAACCTTCTGACTTACACAACGGTGTCCACAGCAAACAAGCATGGGCCCCCCTTTGGAAAGCTGAAAGGGCTACGTCTACTTGACATAGCAATTTATAGCATTGGGTTGCTATGACAGTGAGTACTGCAATTACCACACAGCAGGCTGCATGCAATTACCAAATTGTGGCCACCAATTGGTGCAGAGGCCATCACATACACATGTGCAGATACCTATAAAAACAGGCTGTACTTGCTGGCCACACATGCAATCATCTCACTGCAGATGCTGAGAGAGAGAGAGAGAGAGAGAGAGAGAGACAGAGACAGAGAGAGAGCGACACACACCCCCACCCACATCAGCAGAAAAAAAAAAAAAGCCAAAGACACACCAAACTGAAAACTATGAACACATACAAAGGAAAGGTATGCAACAGATATGTATTTACTGGCATGTAGTAGATGTATTTGAAGACTAATCTACATACTTTGAAACATCAATATGTGGCAGCAGTACGTATCTATGTACAGATGCCCTGCATAATTACTACCATGGACAAATCAGTGTGTAGCTGTGTGCAATGGGACATAACTGTGATATATGTAGCTCAGCATTAAATGTCAAACATCTGAACCATGTTATCTGTGTTCTGTACAGTAGTGTGGACAATGGCTGTTTGGGGGAGTAGCGCATACAGTTATATAACCATGGATGTGACAGAGTAACACATGCATGATAGTCATTTCAACGTGTAGCTTAGCATTGGCAACTGCTGTACCAGGCTAGTATGCTAATCTAGCATTTGCAGCTATGTATACACCCTCTAATATTACTGTGTGCTCACACATGACACCTGTTCATGTTGCAGCAAGGCCCAACAGGTCATTCGTGAGGTCCAGGGACTTACAACAGTGTGGACCTTGTGTGTATGGCACACACATATGGAGAGATATATCTGTGTCAGATATATTAGCATCTGTACATGTGCATAGAGCAAGGGACATATTGCAACTGTTTCTGAAGGGAGGTCATATATATGTTGGTGAAGGTTGTTATGTGCATATTTGTATGTAGGTAGTAGTGTGTGGCAAACAAGGCAGCATACTGTGCTGGTATATGACATGTGGTGGTTAAACGCTGTGGGTGTGATTTGTTAGGTTTGCAGTGTTGCAGCCAGTGAGGCCTGCTAAAGCCACGTTGGCTGAGAACACCTTCAATGCATTTTGAACAAGACTGTGCAATATCATTAAATAAATGTATACCTCACACACTTCACATAATTGATATTCCCACCATGAAAGGTGTACTGTATATGTGCCTATATGTATATTTATATGTACACCAATGGATGTTTATATGCATTTGTGTATATATGTGTATATATATATGGCCTGAAGCTCAATGTCAGAAATTCATTGGCATCCCTTTTGCTAAAAACTCTGTATCCATGAACTACCACATTGGTGGTAGTCGACTTAACACCGAAAGTGTGACAAGAGACCATGGGACACAGGTAGACAGTAGTCTCCCCCATGATAATCACAGTGCCACACTAGTCATGTCATCTGTCTACATGGCACACCTCATCACAAAAGCTGTGTCATCCAGGGAAAAAGAGGTCAGTGTTCCTCTCTACTCATCACTTACAAAACCCATTATAGAGTACAATGCCCCTTCTGGTATGTACCTCACAAAACATCTACAGCAACTGGAACGCCCACAGACATACCTCACAAAGAGTAATACTGTCCTCAAACAGATGCCCTATGCAGACCATCTCACAAAACCACAGCTAGACTGTGTCACATACCGGCAACCCAGAGGTGACCTCTGCCTAACATACAAAGCTATGTCAAACCCAGAGCTGTTGGACATGCTCCACGTAAACAGATCACAACCCCTACGAGCTACATGCTCCAGGGACCTAAACCTTGTCACCTCAATAAACAGAACATGCTGGAGGGATAGATTCCTATCTCAGTGACATCCCATACTTTGGAACAAACTACCTATCAATAGCAAACAAAGCTCCTCAGTAGCACTCGTCATGAATAGTCTTGATGATTGGAAGGGAGATAGGAAATACATACCGGGAATCACCTCTGTGGCTCTGCTTGACAGGGGCATATGAAATTAAATTACTTGGGTGTCAAAGGCCAGGGTACCGTATGGCTAGGCTTCTATAGGCCCTAGGGCCAACAGCCTATTACCTACCTATGAACCAATACACACCCACATGTACTTGTTGCAATAATTGCTATGTGAGGTTGACTGAGTGTGATGGTGAATGTGTTGGTGAATGTGTCACAGTTGTGTATATGTGGGATAGCTTAGTGGGAAACTGTTTCTGTCATGGTATTATGTGTCCTAGCTCTGATCCCAGCAAAAGATGTGTATGCTATTGCTAGCCAAAAAAAGCAGTATGGCATATGGTCTGACGTAGTCCCTTTGTGTTAATGGGGGTGTGCCATTGGAGGATAAAGCAGTACATGTATGCTCATTGACTGGTACTGCTGGTGAATCAAACCCCTGTATGAACTGTAGTACTACCTGAATCTGTAGGCCTAAACAGCACAGTATGGTGTATGTCCACATTGCTTGGAAACACTGTTTTGTGTGTTCCCTGCAGTCCTCACAGATTACACACCTCAGGCATAAGAGTTTTTAAGTACTGACACAAAGTACTGTATGGCACTCATGTAAAGCTCATCTGGGTCCATACCTCTGTGTCCTGTATGTATGTATGTCTGATGTGTGTGTCGGTATACCTGTAACATGCCCTCGGTCATATGTGTGTTACAGGATATAAGTGCGTATCTAGCAACATGTATAGTCTAGTACAGCAGTATACCACCTATATTCACAAATGTGCACATATTGTAGGCTGGGGTTTTCCATCAACAACTAGTGTGGTATACTGGTAATACTGCAACTGGACTTTACAATCATTGCAATGGATTACATATTTCATTATGCATTAGCTTGATATATACCTCCTGTGGCTAGGTGGTGCATTGTGTCGCATACAGTGTGCCATGTACTGTTGCATAGTCTTACATAGTGGTTTCTCTTTTTTGCTGTGCAGAAAATGTTTTAATATATAGAGCGTGTCAGGCACTGTCAGGCAGTTGTGGGTTGAGCACTGATATGTGGTATTGAAAGTGGGTATCCTCTGACAGACAATAGTTTGCTATTTATGGCAGTTCAGTGATATCTGTACTGTAGAATGTTAAGTGGGCCACATGACTTGCTCAAACATATTGTTTCATTGTCTTCCAGGGTCATGGCCCACCATTGCAATCCTGCCTATAGTCATGCAGAGGATGAAATACTAACCACCTGTCTCATCCAACACTACACCCTGCTATTTTCAAGAACCAGCCAGGACCAGCAGGAGCGGGCTGCGCTGTGGCAAGATGTTGTCCGTAGGATAAATGACATAGGCATGCATAACTGGACATATGAGCAGGTACGACATCACTGCAGTGATTTACTTAGACATGTCCAGCAGCATGCGTCTGATGTCCATAGGCAACAGCTTGCCACAGGTGGTGGGGTTGTCACCCATCCCCCCTCACCAGAGTGGAGGAGCTGCTCCTGAGCCTGGGGGCTCCCAGCCAAAAACAACAACAGCACACATGTATCATCATGGAGGCCAGAGCCGCCCAGCAAGTTCACATGGAGCGTGCAGGTAAGATGGCATATCTGTAGATTACTGTTACCTCTATTGTTAAATCATGCATATGTGAGATGTGAACTGTGTAGTTAGAAGATGTGGAGCCTGTTGTTGTTCAATACTGATAATTTGGAACATGATGTGTAGGCCTGTGACTGTCAACCATTGTGCTACTGTAAGATTTCAAACCCACAGTAGCAATGCCACAGTTGTTGCCACTGACAAACTGTTTCATATCCTTGTAGGTCCCTCTGGTGTGACAGCAAGGCAGCAGACCCATGCTGGTGAGTGTGTTCTACATTTAATATTGCAAATAAAATCTGCATGTCATAGGTGAGGTGTAGGCCATGTACACATGTAACACACCTACACATAATGCATGCTGTGCATGTTTGCTGTGAGACTATGCACATCTCAGTAACGTGAGTTGCTGCCTCAAACACATGCAATACACAGAGCATCACAAACAATTGTGGCTATACTATAGTGGACATTGGATAGGCAGTCGATACACATGCACACAACATACACAACTCCATCATATGCAGTACATGTTAATATGCTACAGATGGCATATTCAGACACACGTTGTAAGGTCACACTCCAGTATCCCAAATGTCATCCACACAGCACACATAATATACCTGAGGGGTAGAGGCCTATCATGGGGTAGTGCGATACTCTTCAACACTCAACACATTCATGTTAGCCAATGCTCCCTACTGGGCACCCTGCAAACCCATGTAACAACTGGCTGTGAAATGATGAATGTAGCCATGGTACTGCGGTTCAGGTACAGCATGATAGGTGCCGGTTTGGCACACATAAGTAGCCTTGAGTGACCACATGATGCTGCATGATGATGGCTCATGGTACAACACACCATCCAGTTACAGTAACCACAGTACTACACATAGCATTCATTGCTATACACCTCAATGTTGTGTGTGTGCAAACATATGCACCTATACACAATATGCATAGCAATCACCATTTGCACAAAGTGACACATATATGTCTTGTAATGCTATTGAGTGTATAGGTCACATGACACACATTGGGTATGTGTGATGTTTAATGTTGCAGTTGTGCTGTAGCATGACATGTCATGGCTGGCACTGGCATGTCCACAATATGTTCTACACTCACCATAACTACTGTACAATGGCTATGTTGAGCAATGGTATTCCATCAGGTATACACGCACCACTCATCCTGTGTGTGTACATAGCATGCATGAGCTAAACCTGTGTCCACAATTATCTGCTAAAGACACAGATGCTCTAATCAGTAATGGATATCTATGTGACACGCAGATAAACATCCAGCCATGGTATGTATACCTGTGAGTGATGGTGCACAGCACATTGAAGAGCTTGTAATACTTGCACAGCAATGTTGTGTCTATGTACACATTGCATTCCAGGGTGAGACCAATCACTGAACAACAACACACATGCAACAAAGCCATGTATACTATTATTAACAAGGACTGTCTATACTCGCACTGCATGCTGTTGAGCAACACACGTCCTGCATGCTGACATGTGTGATATGACTGTTTGTCTTGTGATACTGTACCCCACCATCAACCGCTATTGGGCATGTTCTGGATTGCTAGTGGTGTGTGTGTGTGTGTGTGTGTGTGTGTGTGTGTGTGTGTGTGTGTGTGTGTGTGTGTCTCTCTGCTTTAGTGAGGAGTGTATTTGTGTGCATGTGTGCATGTGTTCATGTGTGCATGTGTTCATGTGCACATGTGTTCATGTGTTCATGTGTGCATGTGTGTTCATGTGTGCATGTGTGCATGTGTTCATGTGTTCATGTGTGCATGTGTTCATGTATTCATGTGTGCATGTGTTCATGTGTGCATGTGTGCATGTGTTCATGTGTTCATGTGTGCATGTGTGCATGTATGCATGGGTGCATTTTTTCATGTGTTCTGACATCATGTACAGGTCATACAGTGTGTTTCCTGTCTTCCTCTCAAAGGTGCTGAGTTTGGGCTGGTTCACTGCAGCAGGGAACCTGATGTCACTGACACAAATAGTGATAATGAGGATAGGTGTGTTGAGGCACAGGCATGTTTGCCAGGGTCTGTTGTTGGGCCACCAGTCAACAGTACACAGCTGTCCACCCCATCCATGCACACAGTCATACTGCCAATACATCCCTCATCCCCAATGCCCTTAGCTGAGGGACAGTCTACAGTCGGCAATGGCCAGGACAATGTGGTACCTATGGCACATGCATCCAGACACAGCAGCCATGCCCAGACATCTGGAACGATACCACATGGGCAGATGTCCAGGGGTTCTCATTGGAGCACTGCTGGTCATCATGCCCCTGGCAGATGTGCCACAGGTCTTACAACCTTATGCATGTTCCAGACTGTCATGGAGGCACAGGCATGTATGGAACGGTACACCAGACAGGGACTAAGGGCACAGAGGTCACATAACACCACTTTAAATGACAGTATCCATGACCTAGCAGGTGCCGTCTGTAATTACACTGAGGTCATGGATAGATGTTGGGGTGAGACATTAGTTGTCCTCCGCAATGTCATGTCCATGTGTCAGGACAGTGCGGGATGAGTGAGACGTCAATGTGGATGTATGCCAGCAACATCAGCAGCTGGCAGTCGCCACGGATGTCCTTCAAGTCACAGCCACTCCCGTAGTGCCAGTACCAGCCCCAGCAATGTCAGGGGTGGGCTGTCCATAGAACGTCCTAGAAGACCACGTGCACGTGGCTCTGGATAGTCCCAGCAGGGACCTGGGTCCAGTGTACATATGTCAACCTCTGAGGATAGTACTCAGTCTGGCTTAGTACCAGTAGCACCCCTGCCAGGCACAGGTACCATATCCGTGGCCAGAGATGGTGATCTGTAAAGCCTGGCAGGTACAGTCTGTGGCTGTCCCACAAATATCTGTATATGACAGCCACATGGTGGAACTGTGTGCATGCAGACACACACACACACACATAAACCAGACACCTAGGGCTAACACATACCTGCACACATTACATCAACATTGCACTGTCTGCATGTACATGCATAGTGGACACATGGGCAGGGTGACATGCCCTGTATTACACAGTGTTAACACTCCATAGTTTCTATTGGTGGCCAGTATGCATTGTACTACACACATTTTGGAACTTGGGTACACATGTGTATGACATGGTTTGACACTGTGCTGTGGGTGATACTGTTACTATCTGTCATTGGTTTGCATTCTGGTAGTATACATAACCTCTACAGCCAGACCATAAACAATCATTAGATGATGTCTTGACAACTGACACACAGATGTAGGACACACAGTAACATTTGTACCCTTCAGGAACTATTCTATGCCAGTAACCAGTGGTGTTCACCTGCACCCATTCCTGGGACCACTCCTGATTGCCATATAGGTCACTTAGGTACATGCAAACACAGTAGGGATATGTCCGTCCACATCTGGGAATGCATACTATGGCCTATAATGCATTCTCTAGATGACACACACATCCTCCACAAGGGTATCATACAGACAGATACCTATTGTCAAACCCATACTGTAAAGCTATAAGCCAACTAAAACATGGTCATCCACCTTTACAAAACATAGTATCATCACAGTACCACATAGGTAGTAGCCCCCAACATGTTGACAGGTACCGATGTGTACATACAACCAAGTGTTGCATCATCTCTCCTTTGGTAATCACATTTCCAAAGGTATTTTGAAATTGCTTGGTGAATCACATAAGCAATAAGGGGTATGCATGCATATCCACAAAGGTTGTTGTACACCTATAATGAATTGCCATCATTGCAGACTTTGTTGCATTTTAACTGGTCTGAAATATATCTTAGACATAAACCCTCACTCACACTATTCAATAGAAACTGTAATGAGTGTGCCTGACACAGATGACCTAGTCCAGGGATCACTGCAGTGGCTGGGATTGTCACAAGCATACAGATGTGACCTAAGGTCTGGAAAGCAGCAGCACACTCTGGCAAAGATAACAAATATGTTCATGGAGAAAGCAGGGTTCCCACCTATGAAATAATTGAGGTCACATGTATGTATATGTATTTGCCACACAGCTACCTGACGTGCAATGCACATACTGTTGTCATTGTGATATGTCATATAGTAGTAAAAACAAAACCCACAACACAGTGACCAACTGTGTCACACACATACACTCACCAAGTGCAGGATTCAAACCACTACCTAACGACTTTATAATACTAGAGGAGTACGCATTTACATGACGCAATACACACAGTAATGGGAGTTCTCCTTTCCACAGGTATATTTGTAGGATGGTGACATCATCAGACTTGACAAAGATAAGTATACCACTTTTAAGGTGTTGTAGTTGTCTCCAAAAAGGTTGCGCCTCTACAAGGAGATACACACACACTGACATATACTTATCAAGTGCAGGATTCAACCCCCTACTTAATGATACTAGAGCAGGATGCATTGACACGACACGCGATACACATTCCTGAGGGTTTTTCTTTCCACAGGTATATTTGTAGGATGGTGACATCATCAGACTTGACAAAGATAAGTATACCACTTTTAAGGTGTTGTAGTTGTCTCCAAAAAGGTTGCTCTTTTACAAGGAGATACAGATACACACACACAAAGTCATACAGTTGCCAAGTGCAGGATTCAAACCCCTACTTAATTACTTCATAATACTAGAGGCGTATGCATTTACATGACGTATTATACACACTACTGGGAGTGCTTCTTTCCACAGGTATATTTGTAGAATGGTGACATCATATGACTTGACAAAGATAAGTATACCACTTTTAAGGTGTTGTAGTTGTCTCCAAAAAGATTACTCCTCTACAAGGAGAAACACACGCACATTACCATGCAGTTGTGAAGTGCAGGATTCAAACCCCTACCTAACAATACTAAAGCAGTATGCATTTATATGATGCGCTATACACATTACTGGGAGCTATTTTTTCCACAGGTATATTTGTAGGATGGTGACATCATCAGACTTGACAAAGAGAAGTATACCACTTTTAAGGTGTTGTAGCTGTCTCCAAAAAGGTTGCGCCTCTACTAGGAGATGGACACACACTCATACAGTTGTCAAGTGCAGGATTCAAACCCCTACCTAACCACCTTATGATACTAGAGCAATATGCATTTATACAACGCGCTATGCACACTATTGGAAGCTTTTCTTTCCACAGGTATATTTGTAGGATGGTGACATCATCAGACTTCACAAAGATGGGTATATCACATTTAAGGTGTAGTAGTTGTCTCCAAAAAGGTTGCCCCTCTACTAGGAGATACACACACACTCATACAGTTGTCAAGTGCAGGATTCAAACCCCTACCTAACCACCTTATGATACTAGAGCAATATGCATTTATACGACGCGCTATGCACACTATTGGAAGTTTTTATTTCCACAGGTATATTTGTAGGATGGTGACATCATCAGACTTCACAAAGATGGGTATACCACATTTAAGGTGTAGTAGTTGTCTCCAAAAAGGTTGCCCCTCTACAAGGAGATACACACACACACACACTCTCATACAGTTGTCAAGTGCAGGATTCAAATCCCTACCTAACTACTTAATGATACTTGAACAGTACGCATTCAGATGACGCGTTATATACATTATTGGGAGCTCTCCTTTCCACAGGTATATTTGTAGGATGGTGACATCATCAGACTAGACAAAGTGGGTTACATTAGGTGACATTAGGTGGGCTACATAGAAGGAATCTCTAAACACTTTGGCAATGTGATCATCAAAGGAGAGTTTACTATCTACCTGGGTCCCCAGGGCCATAATTATATTCTCCGTACATATTCGATTACCACCTATGTGGTAATCTGTGTGCACTTTGTTTTATCCAAAGGTGATGACTATGCATTCTTTGGCATTCTGCTTGAGGGCATTGTTTTGACACCAGGTATCTGTCTCTGTAAAACCCTTCTGTAGGATGTTTGTGTCATCCGTGGAGTCGATTATGGACCACAGTTACCAGTCATCTGCAAACTTGTCCAGCCACACTCCTCCCATGCTTGGCTGTATCTCTGAGCAGTATCTACTGAACAGGTGGGGTCCCAGGACCAATACCTGTGGGATGCCATTTGTGACTGGTTTAGAGTCAGACATGGCACCAGCAACTCTGAACATGTGTGTTTGATCTATTTTTCCCAAAGGTTTAAAAATGAAGGTTTTTGGGAAACAATGAAAAAATTTGGTTAAATTGCACATCAACAGTTTTAAAAATTTAAAAAGGTTTGTTTTGGGCCGGTTTCCTTTCCTTCAAAGCCTTAAATTCCCCAAAATTTTTTAAAAAAATTTTTCCCAGGTTTTTTTTTAAAATTCCTAATATTTTAAAAATTGATTCATGAACTTTTCCTAAATTTTCCTAAAGGAAAATTTTATTAAAATCCTTCGGGCTTTGTTTCCCCTTAAAAATTAACCTTTTTTTTCTCTTTAAAATTTCCCAAAAATGAATTTTGGAAAAAAATTAAAATCCAAAACCCCTTTTATCTGAATATTTTTTGGTTATAAAAAAAAAAAAATTGGAATTTTTCTAATAACGTTTAGAAAGGGCCAAAAAATTGGGGGAACTTTTTAAAACTGGGCCTTATTTTTCCCCAAAGGTTTAAAAAAGGTTTTTATAAAAAATTTATTTTTAATACTTTTGCCCAAAAAAAAAAAAACTTTTTAAAAAACCCATGAGTCAACCTTATTTTTAAATTCATCAATATTCTTAGCATCTGTACTATCATGAGACAAAAATATTCTACATTTTCTTGTCTAAATTGGAAGAATTTACTTACAATCCTTCTGTGTGTCATCTTGATTTCCACTAAGAACTTATTAGTTCTTATGTATTTTTCATACTGCATGAAATTAATCCATAATAAATAAGCAAGATCTTGATGACAAACATTTAAAAATCCATATTAAATCTCCCCTTAATTATCTGCACCATATAGTCTCTTGGTTAAAAAAAACTAAAACTCTGGAATTTTCAAGTCTAATAACAGCATCTATTGATTAAGCAGAAAAATTACGGGTCTAACAATTGGTTTATAACTAGGCAGCATTACCTTTCCATCCTAGAAGTAGCTGTTCTCAAGAGTGTTCTTATGACCAAGAATGATTTTTTAATACTTTGCCCATCAAAAAAAAAAAAACACAATTAACTATTTCTAACTCTTCATAGTCAAGGATTTGTTTAATAATAGCATAGTCTATATGATAAGGATAGCTGAGATTTTTCCTACCCATGTGAAGCACCTTGCACTTCGAATTTTTAAAGTACGTACTATTAAATTCATCTCAACAATATAAAGAAACAAAATTTAACTGAATTCCCAATTGACCCTTGATGGGAAATAACCACCCCTGCAATTTTAACATCATCTGCAAATGTTTTCTATTCAGCAATGAGCAGAAATATGTAAAAAAAGACATAAAATATGGAAAGGGTAGAGGCCCAAAACTGTCTTGAGACACTCCCATAGATTTTGGAAATATATTTTATTTAGACCTTGGGCTAGATTCCATAAAGTTCACAGAATCCAATGCATTACTCCAATATCAGCACAAAACTTACAGATAACCATATGCTAATGTACAATAAGAAACTCAGAATATCTTAGCACACAATGGAGTACCACAGTTCCAATGGTGCACTATAGAAATGCATAAGTAATTCATAATTATAAGAAATGGTTGTTCAATAACATTATACATTACCAAACAAACAGAAAGATGATCACAAATCAAGAATCCTGAAAGTTGTTTAGCTGTTTAGAAAGAAAACAAAATAAGTACATTAAGGTTACGGACAACTATGGAATGTTACTGAGTCTGTAGTGATAACAAAAAAACAAAAAAACAAAAACAAATGTCAAGTATCCCAAAGTAATCTGCATGGCATTCATAATATAACTTTGCAGGAGTACACACAGAAACGTTTAAGGCAATCACGAATGTTTCCGTATGCCATTCACTAATGTATAATATGTGCTTCCAAGGTGCAAAGCTATTTCTAATACATATTTATTCACATCACTCATTACACTAAACTCAGAGATAACTAGGGATATCTACAGAATCCATGTAGCATTAAAAAAATATTGGCTTGGACCTACGGATTCTGATGGAATCTATAAATTTCCTAATAAAAAATTTAAAGGAGAAGGGCAATCATGGCCACCTCTCCATAGCTAACAGTCAATAACAATGGGTTTGGGACTTGTGTGGGGAACACAACAGTTACGGCCGGTGACTTGAAATCAAAGGGGGGAATGCAGGAGACAGGTGAATGGGTGGGGTCAATGGGAGGGGTGTCTGGCCAACTAGAAAGGGGAGGAGCTATGCTCAAAACCACAAAAACTGAAACTTTAATTAAATATTCTCACCTGCGTGCCAAACCATCATTATGAGAGTTCAATCAAGACAAAATGAAGGGTAGAAGAAAAAAATATTTCAATGCATTGACTGCATGACAGCTTACTTAATAGCTAGATGGAAACAAAAAGGTTGTGAGGCATGAAAAAATAAATTACTTTTTAAATACATTACTGGAATGCCAGTCAAAATCAAGTATAAGAAAAACAAGCAGCACTCAACTCAAACCATTTCTCCTTGCACTGCAGTTCTAACTATAATTTATATTTAGCTTTATTAAAGTACCAAGTAACATGCTGAAAGTAGCAATCTCTGTGATACCCCCACTTGTTAAAATGTTTCTTATCCAAAAAAGACCTGCTGCCTGACAACTATCTACTTCTTTCATGGGGAAAACATGATCAAAGTAAAAAATGAAAAGCAAACAATAAACAAGCTCAAGATACACTGCTTAAAGGATTTCTGTACAGGTAATGGACCACAAATGATAGATTGGCATTCTGTTTGGTTTACAGGTAAAGCCTGCAGAGATGAATGCAAGTCTCCAACAAATGTAATGAGTTTCTTAAAATAATGTAATCCTGTCCTTTATTACAAATACTGTCATATGCATTTCAATACCCAAGGCTTATACATTATCTAGTTATGTAAGTATTCTCTGCATGGCAACAACAGAAAGGCTTTCAGTGTTGGCAATTCTTTAACAGTATGCTTATTAAAGCGTACTTGCATCTTACAATCTCAGACAAGCTTACCTGATGGTCATTAAAGCATTGCTACTTAAACACAGAGCAATAGGCACTTTCTGATTAATAATAAGCATAAATCAACAGTATAAAAATATGACAGAAACCAGAACATTCTGCAAAATCAAGGACAGAATGAAAGTAGCACTCATGTCTACCTTGGATGGGGGGATACTCTGCACATTTACACTTCATAACTGCTCCTTGCCTTGCTTGGACACATCCAGAGTCAATACATGGGGAAGTGAGGTGCAACAAGTATGTCACAATTTGAAATGTCTCTGGCTGACTGTGATGGCCCTGACACATTTGTCATACCTCTCAACCTCAGAACAAGAAATATGGACAGAGCCATACATAGAGGTGGGACAAAGGCCCATAAATGAAGACAATTTTTAAATATTGCTCTTATAAACTTAGAAAGATAATAGAATAGTAGGTCTTGCATTAGTATGAATTTTCTGAAAGGTACAAAATCTGAAATTCAAATGTCTGTCATTATTTTCTAACTTCAGTCTTTAATGATTTGCCACCAATTTGCCAAAAAAACACAATTTTATGAAAAATGGACCAAAAATGTGATGTAAAAATATAAAATAGCCACACAATATAGCTGGGAACCTGTCAAAGAAGGGACACTTTTTTCATATTAGTACTGCTAACTTGAGCAGCTGACAAAATAAAATAATCTACATGCATTTCTGAAATAAAAGTAATCTATAACTCTGATTATTATAGTTATTTCTTAATTGTAAGCCCTCCACGTTTTCTTCCAAAATTGCCATTTTGCGGTGGGGTTATTAGAGGAAGAGCAACATTTTGAGCCAAAATCGGGGACAGTTGAGAGGTTTGGCTATGCCTAATTCTATAAAGCAAATTATTTGCACGTACCTCTCAACCTGTTAATGCAGGAAATCTGGACAAGGCCAAATATACTGGGGGAACATATAAACAGTACAATAAATTGTTGTATAAACTGAGGCAATTGATAGAATAACAGGTCTTGCTTTAGCATGCATTTTTCTGAAGGTTATGAAGTCTGAAACTCAGTGTCTGTCATTATTTAGTGACTTAATTCCTAAATTATTTGCCAGAAAACCACACATTTTATGAGGAACAAACCAAAAATAAAAAGCAAAAATCTATTCATTCTGTGAAAATCTGGACAGTTGAGAGGTATAGTTCAGCCGGGGCTGTCTTTGAGTTTGCTGCCCTTCCCCCTCACAAAATCATGGTCGAATGGATCCCCCTGCAGCCATTCCAATGAACCATTACTTGGCTATTTCACCCCATTTACCATAAACACTAATGTGCATACTGCTTTACTTCTACGATGATTTGGACTTCATTTGAAAATTTTATTTTGCATTTTACAGCACAAACATTAAAACATCTGCTAAATAAAGTAATGCAATCTCACAATGAAAACAGACTTAGCATTAAAACTTATCTGCCTTTGAAACTCACATTCATTGAAATAGCATTGAAATGCACATTCAAAGAAAATACATTTTGCCAGTGGCAGATAAAGATTAACTTTGTGCTGTTTTCAAATCATAGGCACATTGGACACGAAACATACACGTGGTCTTTGATACACCTTCCTGATTGTATTCAATTATATTCCTTGTACAATATAGTACAGTTGTTAGAGGGTGTTTGAAATTTGTTTTGAACATTTTTCCAGTAAACAATGAAACAAAATGCATGCACCAATAATGACAAAATTGCCCAATTCAGAACATTTTTCCAGTAAACAATGAAACAAAATACATGCACCAATAATGATAAAACTGCCCAATTCAGAACACTTCTATCATAAAAGTCTACTCAAACTTCTACAGTCCACCAGTATCAGTAAATATGCACAATCTCTGAAGAAGTAAAAGTCATCTAAATAATTCCACATTAAAGAAATCTGTAACTAATGAAGAGGTTGCTGCTAGCAAACAACCTTATCCCCAGGATTCACGAATCCTCCATGTAAGAGTAGAGTAGTCTTACACGGAAACGCTGGTGTAAGAGTAAGACGGCAGCGCACTATGCATATTAATGAGGGCGCGCTGCCTCAACTCAAAGGCTAACATGGAACATGCACGAGTGTAGGGGGCATGTCGGACTGCCGAGCAGTCCAAAAATCCACGCCCCTGCAAGGCTCACAATAGGGAAATGTCAACTGACATTAGCGAGTCTGCTCAAATGTGTACATACCCAACACTACACTCCCCCACATTCTAAACCCCAGTACAATAATAAAATGTAAAACTTTTTTTTTTATTATACCCGATATAGCTGCCCGTATTTGCACGTGTTTGCGCGTGTTTGCCCATTGCTTAGCTACAGTTAGCAGACAAGACATTGAAGAGGATAATAAGAAACTTATATGCAAATTAAGCAAAATAGCACTAGCATAGTGGTAAAACCTTCGCACTAAGAGGAGGCATTCCCGGTTCAAGTCCCACCACTCCCCTTATTTTTTTCTGTTGGAAATCCGTATATGAAAAGAATTCCTGACATTTATCACTGACATTTTAGTAAAAAGCATTGACATGGCCTATGTAGTAGTGAACAAATTATATATATATATATATATATATATATGTATACACATATATAAGAAAGTGAAATGGTTATGCATACTGATGAATGCATAAGTAATGTATCTTAAGCAATGTGAAGCACTGCCAAGCAAAGTTTACCAGTATTAAGCACATTTCAGTATAATTGCTCATAGCTTAGCACCACTTTAACTAGTGCAATAGCATTGCGCGGAGCTGCACATTGCGCCAACTAGCGCAAACAGAACATGTGTGCGTGTAGCTGCGCATCACGCTAACCAGAGCAACATAGAGCAACGTCAGGCAAAGTTGAGCAAAGTCGGTAAAACATAGCCACACCTAGCCGGTCTGGCCAGTAGTGAAATAAAAAACAATGACAGGCCTCGAACCCGGGATACTGTGCACCATAATCACAGTACTGAACCATAAGCTATGACCGCTTTTCATAAGTATGCACTTTCAACACACACATACATATCAATGTACGTTTACCCATTGCTAAGCAGGTGTACCTTCAGCTGGGTTTTTTCAAAACTGGCCAATCACAAATAAGTGCGGGAAATGATGCATATTTAAGCTCCATAGGCGGGAATACTAGCCATAACTGGTTGTAGCTCCCATCTGCAGGCAGCAATGGCTGGTGCTGGAGAGGGCTCTTGTTTTAGAGAGCAACATTGGGGCATTGAGGAGTCAAAAGTAATGGTTTGGCTCCTTGTCCATAATCATGAGGATAGACTCCTGCGGGGACAGTACCAGGGCACCCAATACAAAGCGGAAGCCTGGGACGGTCTAGCTCATGAACTCACCAGTGCCACAGGTGTCCCTCGGACTGGTGAGCAGGTCAGACACCACCACGCAGACCAGTGGATTCAGGAGGCCCATGGGATGGCAAATGCCCCACTATTGAGTAAATAGCCATGGAATTAAGTATGTAAGAATTGCTATTCTAGTGTATACTATGGATAGGTATGTCTCAATATCACTTCAATTACTTCACAGCTGCAGGTGTCCATGCTGAGAATCAGAAGCCTATGCAGATAGGCTGCTAAGGCTGCACCACCAGGCAGGTTAGTAAGTATTCTGCTTGTACTGTTATGTAAAATAAATGAGAGAGCATGAAAAAAGTGTTTAAACACAATAAATAAAGGTATAATAATTCTCTAATAATTATTCTGCATGTACTGTCATATAAAATAAATGAGAGAGCCTCTAGAAAAGTGTTTTAAGTCTTTAATAAAGGTATAATTCCTGGAGTGTGTCTGTGTCATTTTCTTTGATATGTCGTTGTACTCTTGCATTATAGAAATAGTGCTGTTGTATTAAGCGCTGTTAACACACAGTTGGGTAGGACCATATAAAGTGGATGAAGGGAGTGCCAATAGCTTTTAAGCATATTCACAGTCCTCAACTGTTGGTACATGCCCAGCATGTACAGGTTAATCTGGCACATGAGTAGCTTGGTATTGTGTTCCCCAGAAATGTCATTGTGCTGGCAGAAATGTAGGGAGCTGTTAACATATAACTGATAATTTAACCTAAACATATCTAGATAAGTATATGAAAGCAGAGCTGTCAGTGTACCATCTCAGCAGTAGTGTGTCTGAGCAACTCACAAAATAAGTAGAAGTAACATCTGCATCATAGACAGTTTGTATGTCAGATACAGCCCATGTATATAAAGATCTAGCAAAACCCATTTCACGATCTAAGGACAATTGTGTAGTGTAATAATACATGTAGGGGACATAAACTGCAGTCAATAGGAATGTAGTGTAAACTAGAAGAATATATAAGTTGTTAATGGAGCTATCATTTTCCACCCTACTGTATGTGCATAAAAAATGCAATTTCACACCTCAGTGGGTATGTGTAATCTCAAAACATTTGTTGGGACATATGTCCTATTGGTTTATAAATATCTGCATTTATTTCGATGCATGTGCCCTGTTCAAATATCACAATATTGGTGGCCTGTTGCCATCAATTAAACCTGCATGCTGTTGTAATGTCCACTGTTGTCCCATATATGCATATGTCATGCTTGCTGTTCAACTGTTGGAACTCTGGTGTGTTGGGTTAATGGGAATACTTCTGCATGCTGTTATAACTAATGGGGAATGCTGTTGACTGTTACTAACCCATATTTTCATTAAATCCTCCTAAACATAGAATGTATGGGAAGGCCAATCCCAGCGGACCCACCTGTCTCACCTCAGCTTGCGATGGCACCTGGCACCAGCAGGTCCGGTGCCCAGCCTGGGACCTCCTCCTCCATTCGCCCTGTGCTACCTTCGGGTAGAAGTGCTGCAGGGGATGGGGCTCATCCCCCCATGCAAGCATGGGTGGAGGAGGGCCACCTATCACACTCCAAATGGTCCGGGCTGTGGTGCGTAGGGAGATTCTGTCACTGATCCTCTATGCCAGCTTGAGGCACGAGTGGCGTGACTCACTTGTGAGCCTGCCCCTCCTACACAGCTCCCAGCACAGCCACCCTCTGGGCTGTTAAGGTGCAGTGGTGACTGCCCATGGGTGGGGATCTCAGTTCCACTGTTGCCATCTGTGGGCTCATGGGCTTGTGGTTTCCAAACATCCTTCCCCATCAATGATGTTCACCCACCACATGTGTCATATTCCGCCCCTGTATGCATCTTGTTTGTCTTGTCGGTTTACCTCCCCAACCTACCTTCCCAAATATACCTACTTCCCCTACCCCACATTCCACTCTCACCTGAAAAAAAAGAAAAAAAGGGCAATCTGCTCCCCAAAAAAAATTACACCCCATACATAGCTGCCCATTTTGCACACATGTCCGCTGGACACATAAACTGATATTTAATTGGCAGTACAACATATTTTGTTGTCCTCACCCCTCTCACAGGGGTTGAAGGTATCATATTTCCCTCCAAATTTATTGCATATGCACAGCTGTTGATGTTAAAGAAATGGGCAGTTATGGGCCTTCCCTACACCCGTCCTCTGCAACCCGAGCTGTTTTCCCTACTGTCTTCCCCTCTTTATGCTCCGTTTTCACCACTTTTCTATCACCCCATTTTTTTTTCTTTCAAAGAAATGAGCGCGGGGGTTAGCGGGAGTAAGCACGTTTAAGCAGTGGTTAGCGGGTTTGCACAAGTGTGTGCCTGTGTGTGCTTGTGTGTGCTTAGCTAAGCATCGCACAAACCTATGCAAACCTGCTTACAACTGCTTAAAAGTGCCTTAGTCACTCTGTATGTCAGGGCCATTGTTCTGCTCAGCAGCAAAAGAAAACATCTCTGTCAGTCTCGAACCCCGCACCTTGTACACACCAGACTGCATGAAGTACCACTAAGCCATGGCAAACATACAACAAATTGGTGCTGAAATAAATATATCATGCATCAGAATGAGTGAATTTAAAGGACAAATAGGAATGTCATAACACAAATCCTGTTCTGTGGATCTTTACCAGAAGTTCTTGTGAAATTGCATTACATGACTGTGAAAAGAGAACCAGCCATTCTAGCAGTAAATAATGTTACAGCAGCACTTTACAACCCCCACACAGTATCATAGCAGGACAAACACTAGCATATCTGATTAGGGCAGAGGCCATACTTCCCAACTGTGACTAATTTTCAGGCATGTCCCTGATTTTGAGACAGGTTTTAGCTGTGTCCCTCTGAATCCCTCTGAAAGGTACTGACGTTAGGCAGAAAGGTGGGGAATTACACTTAATGAATAATGACAATAAGTAAGAGTTAGACACTGCTTGTACTTCAGAAAAGGTGTATAAATCCATATGCTCTGGTTCTCTCAAAGTCTCAACTTAATGTCTCTAATATTTTAAAGGTGTACCTCACTTCTACCTACTTTTCCCTGAGTCTGTTCAAATATGTACCTGAGTGTTTGAGAGGCCTGGCAGAGGCAGAAACACAGAGGCATATCAGCTATTCTGCTGTTACACACTGTGCAAATAGCTTTGGAAGGAGTTCCAGAAGCATACCCTTTTGTAGGAGTACAACACTGGAATACCAAAGGATGTAGCCATGTACTGGTAGCAACCAACTGTGACAATGCCATTGTTCCAGTGCTGAAAAGAAGACAGGTGTGGTGCACAGACAAAGAATAACAGGCTATCCTCTGGCTACCATCTGGATAGGTCCACAGTTGGGAGCTATGCAGACAGACTACTTGCCTTGGTAAACTAACAGGTACACAGCAACCATTTAAGTCCAACAAGATAAAGTTCACACATTAATACATAATGCTCTCTGTCCTTCTGCATCCCTACCCAAATGTACAATATACCTGTGTGTTCAGGGTCTACCAACAATGTAGGTAGGCATATTCAGTACTGAAATTTGTCCAGTTTTCTTGAGCAGCCTGTGCTAATGTCAACACTAAAAAAGCACAAACTGTTCAAAAGTGAGTAAATTAATATTCACAGTATAGCAGTTCACAAACAGTTCATGTGCCAAATGAATACATCTCAATAACTACTTTTGTATGGCAGTTAATTGTATAAGTAGAAAAGAAACTACATACTCCCATGTATCTTGTGTTAGCATTTGTAGGGATGAGTACAATTCTACACTGACAACTGTGTAGTGGAAGTGGCAACATTCAGGTCTGAGTACAACATTTAAATCACTGGCTACACCCCTAGCTTCAGATATAAGAACTATACCAACCTTCTGACTTACACAACAGTGTCCACAGAAAACAGGCATGGGCCCTACTTTGGAAAGCTACGCCTACCTGACATAGCAATTTATAGCACTGGGTTGCTATGACAGTGAGTACTGCAATTACCACACAGCAGGCTGCATGCAATTACCAAATGGTGGCCACCAATTGATGCAGAGGCCATTACATGCACATGTGCAGCTACCTATAAAAGCAGGCTGTACTTGCTGGCCACACATGCAATCATCCCATTGCAGATACTGAGAGAGAGAGGGAGAGAGAGAGAGAGAGAGAGACAGAGACAGAGACAGAGAGAGAGACACACACCCCCACCCACACCAGCGGAAAAAAAAAAAGCCAAAGACACACCAAACTGAAAACTACGAACACATACAAAGGAAAGGTATGTAACAGATATGTATTTACTGGCATGTAGTAGATGTATTTGAAGACTACTCTACATACTTTGAAACATCAATATGTGGCAGCAGTACGTATCTATGTACAGATGCCCTGCATAACTACTGCCATGGACAAATCAGTGTGTAGCTGTGTGCAGTGGGACATAACTGTGATATATGTAGCTCAGCATTAAATGTCAAACATCTGAACCATGTTATCTGTGTTCCGTACAGTAGTGTGGACAATGGCTGTTTGGGGGAGTAGCGCATACAGTTATATAACCATGGATGTGACAGAGTAACACATGCATGATAGTCATTTCAACATGTAGCTTAGCATTGGCAACTGCTGTATCAGGCTAGTATGCCAATCTAGCATTTGCAGCTATGTATACACCCTCTAATATTACTTTGTGTTCACACATGACACCTGTTCATGTTGCAGCAAGGCCCAACAGGTCAGCTGTGAGGTCCAGGGACTTACAACAATGTGGACCTTGTGTGTGTATGGCACACACATATGGAGAGATATATCTGTGTCAGATATATTAGCATCTGTACATGTGCATAGAGCAAGGGACATACTGCAACTGTTTCTGAACTGAGGTCATATATATGTTGGTGAAGGTTGTTATGTGCATATTTGTATGTAGGTAGTAGTGTGCGGCAAACAAGACAGCATACAGTGCTGGTATTTGACATGGAAACGCTGTGGGTGTGATTTGTTAGGTTTGCAGTGTTGCAGCCAGTGAGGCCTGCAAAAGCCACATGGGCTGAGAACATCTTCATTGCATTTCGCACAAGACTGTGCAATTTCATTAAATAACTGTATACCTCACATACTTCGCATAATTGATATTCCCACCATGAAAGGTGCCTATATGTATATCTATATGTACAGCAATGGATGTTTATATGTATGTGTGTGTATATATATATATATATATATATATATATATATATATATATAGAGAGAGAGAGAGAGAGACAGAGTCATATTTACTGCGACAGATGCCTGGTGACTAAGCCATGGCCTCAAGCTCAATGTCGGAAATTCATTGGCATCCCTTTTGCTAAAAACTCTGTACCCATGAACTACCACATAGGTGGTAGTCGACTTAACACCGAAAGTGTGATAAGAGTCCATGGTACACAGGTGGACAGTAGTCTCCCCCTTGATAATCACAGTGCCACACTAGTCATGTAATCTGTCTACATGGCATACCTCATCACAAAAGCTGTGTCATCCAGGGAAAAAGACGTCAGTGTTCCCCTCTACTCATCACTCACAAAACCCATTATAGAGTACAATGCCCCTTCTGGTAAGTACCTCACAAAACATCTACAGCAACTGGAAAGCCCACAGACATACCTCACAAAGAGTAATACTGTCCTCAAACAGATGCCCTATGCAGACCGTCTCACAAAACCACAGCTAGACTGTGTCACATACTGGCAACCCAGAGGTGACCTCTGCCTAACATACAAAGCTATGTCAAACCCAGAGCTGTTGGACATGCTCCACGTAAACAGATCACAATCCCTACGAGCTACACACTCTAGGGACCTAAACCTTGTCACCTCAATAAACAGAACATGCTGGAGGGATAGATTCCTATCTCAGAGACATCCCATACTCTGGAACAAACTACCTATCAATAGCAAACAAAGCTCCTCAGTAGCACTCGTCATGAATAGTCTTGATGATTGGATGGGAGATAGGAAATACACCCCGGGAATCACCTCTGTGGCTCTGCTTGACAGGGGCACATGAAATTAAATTAATTGGGTGTCAAAGGACAGGGTACCATCTGGCTAGGCTTCTATAGGCCCTAGGGCCAATAGCCTATTACCTACCTATGAACCAATACACACCCACATGTACTTGTTGCAATAATTGCTATGTGAGGTTGACTGAGTGTGATGGTGAATGTGTTGGTGAATGTGTCACAATTGTGTATATGTGGGATAGCTTAGTGGGAAACTGTTTCTGTCATGGTATTATGTGTCCTAGGTCTGATCCCAGCAAAAGATGTGTATGCTATTGCTAGCCAGAAAAAGCAGTATAGCATATGGTCTGACGTAGTCCCTTTGTGTTAACTGTGGTGTGCCATTGGAGGATAAAGCAGTACATATATGCTCATTGCTTGGTACTGCTGGTGAATCAAACCCCTGTATGAACTGCAGTACTACCTGAAGCTGTAGGCCTAAACAGCACAGTATGGTGTATGTCCACATTGCTTGGAAACACTGTTTTGTGTGTTCCCTGTAGTCCTCACAGATTACATACCTCAGGCACAAGGGTTTGTAAGTACTGACACACAGTACTGTATGGCACACATGTAAAGCTCATCTGGGTTGCCATACCTCTGTGTCCTGTATGTATGTCTGATGTGTGTGTGTTGGTATGCCTGTAACATGCCTTCGGTCATATGTGTGTTACAGGATATAAGTGCGTATCTAGCAACATGTATAGTCTAGTACAGCAGTATGCCACCTATATTCACAAATGTGCACATATTGTAGGCAGGGGTTTTCCATCAACAACTAGTGTGGTATACTGGTAATACTGTAACTGGACTTTACAATCATTGCAATGGATTACATATTCCGTTATGCATTAGTTTGATATATACCTCCTGTGGCTAGGTCGTGCATTGTGTCGCATGCAGTGTGCCATGTACTGCTGCATAGTCTTACATAGTGGTTTCTCTTTGTTGCTGTGCAGAAAATGTTTAATATATAGAGCATGTCAGGCACTATCAGGCAGTTGTGGGTTGAGCACTGATATGTGGTATTGAAAGTTTGCATCCTCTGACAGACAATAGTTTGTTATTTATGGCAGTTCAGTGATATCTGTACTGTAGAATGTTGTGTGCCACATGACTTGCTCACACATATTGTTTCATTGTCTGCCAGGATCATGGCCCACCATTGCAATCCTGCCTATAGTTGTGCAGAGGATGAAATATTAACCACCTGTCTCATCCAACACTACACCCTGCTATTTTCAAGAAACACCCAAGACCAGCATGAGCGGACTGCGCTGTGGCAAGATGTTGTTCATAGGATAAATGACATAGGCATGCATAACTGGACATATGAGCAGGTACGACATCACTGTAGTGATTTACTTAGATATGTCCGGCCACGTGCGTCTGATGTCTGTAGGCAACAGCTTGCCACAGGTGGTGGGATTGCCACCCATCCCCCCCTCACCAGAGTGGAGGAGCTGCTCCTGAGCCTGGGGGCTCCCAGCCAACAACAACAGCACACATGTATCATCATAGAGGCCGGAGCCCCCCAGCAAGTTCACATGGAGAGTGCAGGTAAGATGGCATATCTGTAGACTACTGTTACCTTTATTGTTAGATCATGCATATGTGAGATGTGTACTGTGTAGTTAGAAGATGTGGAGCCTGGTGTTGTTCAATACTGATAATTTGGAACATGATGTGTAGGCCTGTGACTGTCAACCATTGTGCTACTGTAAGATTGCAAACCCACAGTAGCAATGCCACAGTTGTTGCCACTGACAAACTGTTTCATATCCTTGTAGATCCCTCTGGTGTGACAGCAAGGCAGCAGACCCATGCTGGTGAGTGTGTTCTACATTTAATATTGCAAATAAAATGTGCATGTCATAGGTGAGGTGTAGGCCATGTACACATGTAACACACCTACGCATAATGCATGCTGTGCATGTTTGCTGTGAGACTATGCACATCTCAGTAACATGAGTGGCTGCCTCAAACACATGCAATACACAGAGCATCGCAAACAATTGTGGCTACACTATAGTGGACATTGGATAGGCAGTCAATACACATGCACACGACATACACAACTTTGTCATATGCAGTACATGTTAATATGCTACACATGGCATATTCAGACACACATTGTAAGGTCACACTCCAGTATCCCAAATGTCATCCACACAGCACACATAATATACCTGAGGGGTAGAGGCCTATTATGGGGCAGTGCGACACTCTTCGACACAACACATTCATGTTAGGCAATGCTCCCTATTGGGCACCTTGCAAACCCATGTAACAACTGGCTGTGAAATGGTGAATGTAGCCATGGTACTGCAGTTCAGGTACAGCATGATAGGTGCCAGTCTGGCACACATAAGTAGCCTTGAGTGACCACATGATGCTGCATGATGATGGCTCATGGTACAACACACCATGCAGTTACAGTAACCACAGTACTACACATAGCATTCATTGCTATACACCTCAATGTTGTGTGTCTGCAAACATATGCAACTATACACAATATGCATAGCAATCACCATTTGCACAAAGTGACACATATATGTCTTGTAGTGCTATTGAGTGTATAGGTCACATGACACACATTGGGTATGTGTGATGTTTAATGTTGCAGTTGTGTTGCAGCATACCATGTCATGGCTGGCACTGGCATGTCCACAATATGTTCTACACTCACCATAACTACTGTACAATGGCTATGTTGAGCAATGGTATTTCATGAGGTATACACGCACCACTCATTCTGTGTGTATACATAGCATGCATGAGCTAAACCTGTGCCCACAATTATCTACTAAAGACACAGATGCTCTAATCAGTAACGGATATCTATGTGACACACAGATAAACATCCAGCCATGGTATGTATACCTGTGAGTGATGGTGCACAGCACATCGAAGAGCTTGTAATACTTGCACAGCAATGTTGTGTCCATGTACACATTGCGTTCCAGGGTGAGGCCAATCACTGAACAACAACACACATACATCAAAGCCATGTAAACTGTTATTAACAAGGACTGTCTACACTCGCACTGCATGCTGTTGAGCAACACATGTCCTGCATGCTGACATGTGTGATATGACTGTTTGTCTTGTGATACTGTACCCCACCATCAACTGCTATTGGGCATGTTCTGGATTGCTGGTGGTGTGTGTGTGTGTGTGTGTGTGTGTGTGTGTGTGTGTGTGTCTGCTTTAGTGAGGAGTGTATTTGTGTGCATGTGTGCATGTGTGCATGTGTTCATGTGTGCATGTGTGCATGTGTTCATGTGTTCATGTGTTCATGGGTGCATGCGTTCATGTGTGCATGTGTGCATGTGTGCATGTGTGTATGTGTTCATGTGTTCATGTGTGCATGTGTGCATGTGTGCATGTGTTCATGTGTGCATGTGTGCACGTGTGCATGTGTGCATTTGTTCATGTGTTCTGACATCATGTACAGGTCGTAAAGTGTGTTTCCTGTCTTTCTCTCACAGGTGCTGAGTTTGGGCTGGTTCACTGCAGCAGGGAACCTGATGTCACTGACACAAATAGTGATAATGACGATAAGTGTGTTGAGGCACAGGCATGTTTGCCAGGGTCTGTCGTTGGGCCACCAATCGACAGTACACAGCTGTCCACCCCATCCATGCACACAGTCATACTGCCAATACATCCCTCATCACCAATGCCCTTAGCTGAGGGACAGTCTACAGTCGGCAATGGCCAGGACAGTGTGGTACCTATGGCACATGCATCCAGACACAGCAGCCATACCCAGAGGTCTGGAACGGTACCACATAGGCAGATGTCCAGGGGTTCTCATTGGAGCACTGCTGGTCATCATGCCCCTGGCAGACGTGCTACAGGTCTTACAACCTCATGCATGTTCCAGGCTATCATGGAGACACAGGCACGTATGAAACGGTACACCAGACAGGGACTAAGGGCACAGAGGGCACTTAACACCACTTTAAATGACAATATCCGTGACCTAGCAGGTGCCGTCCGTAATTACACTGAGGTCATGCATAGATGTTGGGGTGAGACATTAGTTGTCCTCCCCAATGTCATGTCCATGTGTCAGGACAGTGCGGGACAGGTGAGACATCGATGTGGATGTAAGCCAGCAACATCAGCAGCTGGCAGTCGCCACGGATGTCCTTCAAGTCACAGCCACTCCCGTAGTGCCAGTACCAGCCCCAGCAATGTTGGGGGTGGGCTGTCCATAGACCGTCCTAGAAGACCACGTGCACGTGGCTCTGGATAATCCCAGCAGGGACCTGGGTCCAGTGTACATATGTCAACCTCTGAGGATAGTACTCAGTTTGGCTTAGTACCTGATACTGTCAGTAGCACCCCTGCCAGGCACAGGTACCGTATTCGTGGCCAGAGATGGTGATCTGTAAAGCCTGGCAGGTACAGTATGTGGCTGTCCCACAAATACCTGTATATGGCAGCCACATGGTGGAACTGTGTGCATGCAGACACACACACACATAAACCAGACACCTAGGGCTAACACATACCCGCACACATTACATCAACATTGGCCCATACCAGTACACTTGGCCCTCACACACAAACACACACGCACACACACACACACACACACACACACACACACACACACACACACATACATGTCGATTGTATGGCTCAATGTAGGCCTCTGGCAAACCAACAACACACCCTGTGCATATGATGAAACCTGTGCCACCTCCTGTCATCTGTAACATTGATGCAGGAACAGGCTAACATTTTGCTGATGCACAGGGTGGCTTTATGGCAGTAGAGCAATGTTAGCATGTTGTCAGCAGTAAAGTGTAATATTATTCTTGAAGGTGTAGCTGAGCAGGCATGATGCATTAAAGCTATGATTGTCAATGTAGTATTGTTTACACCAGTGTTAATCCCAATAGTGTATTGTCCACCCACGTGCCACTTGGCTGATGTGTGTAGTATTGGCAGCATGTGTTAGAGAGTGGAAAGTGTGTGTGGGATGTGTGCAGCACAGGTTTGCAGGTGTACATTTGCGAACATGGTGGAGGTGCACTGTCTGCATGTACATGCATAGTGGACACATGGGCAGGGTGACATGCCCTGTATTACACAGTGTTAACACTCCATAGTTTCTATTGGTGGCCAGTATGCATTGTACTACACACATTTTGGAACTTGGGTACACATGTGTGTATGACATGGTTTGACACTGTGCTGTGGGTGATACTGTTACTATCTGTCATTGATTTGCATTCTGGTAGTATACATAACCTCTACAGCCTGACTATAAACAATCGTTAGATGATGTCTTGACAACTGACACACAGATGTAGGACACACAGTAACATTTGTACCCTTCAGGAACTATACTATGCCAGTAATCAGTGGTGTTCACCTGCACCCATTCCTGGGACCACACCTGATTGCTATATAGCTCACTTAGGTACAAGCAAACACAGTAGGGATATGTCCATCCACGTCTGGGAATGCATACTGTGGCCTATAATGCATTATCTAGATGACACACACATCCTCCACAAGGGTATCATACAGACAGATACCTGTTGTCAAACCCATGCTGTAAAGCTATAAGCCAACTAAAGCATGGTCATCCACCTTTACAAAACATAGTATCCCCACAGTACCACATAGGTAGTAGCCCCCAACATGTTGACAGGTACCGATGTGTACATACAGCCAAATGTTGCATCATCTCTCCTTTGATTATCACATTTCCAAAGGTATTTTGAAATTGCTCGGTGAATCACATAAGCAATAAGGGGTCTGCATGCATATCCACAAAGGTTGTTGTACACCCATAATGAATAGCCATCATTGACGGACTTTGCTGCATTTTAACTGGTCTGAAATATACCACAGGCATAAACCCTCACTCACACTATTCAATAGAAACCGTAATGAGTGTGCGTGACACGGATGACCTAGGCCAGGGATCACTGCAGTGGCTGGGATTGTCACAAGCATACAGATGTGACCTAAGGTCTGGAAAGTGGCAGCACACTCTGGCAAAGATAACAGATGTGTTCATGGAGAAAGCAGGGTTCCCACCTCTGAAATAATTGAAGTTACATGTACGTATATGTAATTGCCACAGAGCTACCTGACGTGCAATGCACATACTGTTGTCATTGTGATATGTCATACAGTAGTAAAATCAAAACCCACAACACAGTGACCAACTGTGTCACACACACACACACTCACCAAGTGCAGGATTCAAGTCCCTACCTAATGCCTTTATGATACTAGAACAGTACACATTTACACAATGCAATATACACATTAATGGGAGTTCTCCTTTCCACAGGTATATTTGTAGGATGGTGACATCATCAGACTTGACAAAGATAAGTATACCACTTTTAAGGTGTTGTAGTTGTCTCCAAAAAGGTTGCTCCTCTACAAGGAGAAACACACACACTGTCATACAGTTGTCAAGTGCAGGATTCAAACCCCTACTTAACTACTTCATGATACTAGAGCAGTACGCATTGACATGACACGTTATACACATTACTGAGAGCTCTTCTTTCCACAGGAATATTTGTAGGATGGTGACATCATCAGACTTGACAAAGATAAGTATACCACTTTTAAGGTGTTGTAGTTGTCTCCAAAAAGGTTGCTCTTTTACAAGGAGATACACACACAAAGTCATACAGTTATCACATGAAGGATTCAAACCCCTACTTAACTAACTCATTATACTAGAGGCGTACACATTTACATGATGCACTATACATATTACTGGGAGCTCTTCTTTCCACAGGTATATTTGTAGGATGGTGACATCATATGACCTGACAAAGATAAGTATACCACTTTTAAGGTGTTGTAGTTGTCTCCAAAAGGGTTACGCTTTTACAAGGAGATACACACACACATTACCATACAATTGTAAAGTGCAGGATTCAAACCCCTACCTAACTACCTCATTATACTAGAGCAGTATGCATTTACATGATGTGCTATAGACATCACTGGAAGCTCATTTTTCCACAGGTATATTTGTAGGATGGTGACATCATCAGACTTGACAAAGAGAAGTATACCACTTTTGAGGTGTTGTAGTTGTCTCCAAAAAGGTTGCTTCTCTACCAGGAAATACACACACACTCATACAGTTGTCAAGTGCAGGATTCAAACCCCTATTTAACCACCTTATGACACTAGAGCAGTATGCATTTACACGACACGCTACACACACTATTGGGAGTTTTTTTTTTTCCACAGGTATATTTGTAGGATGGTGACATCATCAGACTTGACAAAGATGGGTATACCACATTTAAGGTGTTGTAGTTGTCTCCAAAACGGTTGCTTCTCTACAAGGAGATACACACACACACACACTCATACAGTTGTCAAGTGCAGGATTCAAACCCCTACCTAACGATAATTGAACAGTACGCATTCAGATGACGCGTTATATACATTATTGGGAATTCTCCTTTCCACAGGTATATTTGTAGGATGATGACATCATCAGACTAGACAAAGTGGGTTACATTAGGTGACATTAGGTGGGCTACATAGAAGGAATCTCTAAACACTTTGGCAATGTGATCATCAAAGGAGAGTTTACTATCTACCTGGGTCCCCAGGGCCATAATTAAATTCTCCGTACATATTGGATTACCACCTATGTGGTAATCTGTGTGCACTTTGTTTTATCCAAAGGTGATGACTATGCATTCTTTGGCATTCTGCTTGAGGGTATTGTTTTGACACCAGGTATCTGTCTCTGTAAAACCCTTCTGTAGGATGTCTGTGTCAGCCATGGAGTCGATTATGGACCACAGTTACCAGTCATCTGCAAGCTTGTTCAGCCATACTCCTCCCGTGCTTGCCTGTATCTCTGAGCAGTATCTACTGAACAGGTGGGGTCCCAGGACCAATACCTGTGGGGTGCCATTTGTGACTGGTTTAGAGTCAGACATGGCACCCGCAACTCTGAACATGTGTGTTTGATCTGTGAGCCAGTTGGCCACCCATCCTGTTGCATAGCCTTTAACATTCCAGCTGGTAAGCTTGTCCATGATGCCAGAGTGGGGAATGGTGTTGAAAGGCCTTAGTGGGGTCCAGGTGGGCTGTGTGGACTACTTTCACCTCCATCTATGCCCTTGGTAACTGTTTCAAATAAGTCAACTAGGTTTAGGAGACAGGATCTACCTTTAACAAAGTCAAGTTGGGTAGAGTCCAGTATCTGGAGGTCCCCATTGTCTCTGTTTATGGGTTCCATGATAATTTGCTCCATAGCTTTGCAGACCAGGCTGAGTAGGCCTATAGGGCAATGGTTTCCTGGTTCTGTTGTGGCACCCCCTTTGTGGAGCTGGATGACTGTTGCTGTATGCCATTCCTTGGGTACATAGCCTGTGGTAAGGTTGATTCTGGACAGTGAATGTAGGTGAGGGTGTAGTTCTTTTTGGGGCTGGTGTAAGTTGCAGCCTGGGACACCATCCAGTCCCACTGATGCTGTGTTCTTAGCTTTGGAGAGGGCTGTTTTTACCTGCATGTCCATGAAGTCTGGTGCTCTGCATTCTTCTGGGATGGAACACAGGCCCTTTTGGGGGTGATGTGGGGGAGGGGGTTGCACTGAACTTGATCCCCAGGATGTGGGCAATGTAAGTTGGTTCAGTGTATCTTTTTTCCATTTTGCAGTAGCTGACAGCATTTTTGAGAGTTGCCACCTAAATGTTTGGTATAGCTA
This sequence comes from Protopterus annectens, assembly GCF_019279795.1. Lineage (NCBI taxonomy): Eukaryota > Metazoa > Chordata > Ceratodontiformes > Protopteridae > Protopterus > Protopterus annectens. The sequence continues at coordinate 333,012,387 of NC_056731.1, forward strand.
ACAAAGGCTTTGTGGCTTTTATTCTTACATTCCTTGGAAATTTGTCTTTAGAAACTGGCCTTGGATTATTTTATGAGCGATCACTGTTACTTCCTAATAATGATCAGTGATGCCTTTCCTTATGTGAAGTTTGCTCTAGCATGTGTTTGTTCCCTCCTTCTGTTGTATAGCTTATTTATGTGTGACAACCCCAGATTGGTTTCCTATTTTTGGAAGAGTGCATCATGGTTTTATTTGGCATGTCTCGATCCATGCATCCCTGTAGATGCTCATAGAATGCACTTGTAAATGATTCTGCAGATTGTATAGCATTATCCTATAGCAAGGGTGCTTTTGAACTTTCTACTTTTGTCTTGAGAAGTGTGCTGTTTGCTTTAGAAACTTTCTTCACAGTGTTTCTTTGACTATGGGGGGGGGGGGCATGATGTGGATGTCCAATGTGATTACTTTATGATCTGATATTACCAGTGAGGGGTTTATCTCTATTGTGTAACACTGGTACCCCATTTTGGTGATAATCAGGTCCAGTATGTTGGTGGATTAACTCGCAAGTTGATTGGTCAGTTAACTGAACTGATCAATCTCTTAACCCCTGTAGCTGCCTCCCTGTTAACGTCGCATGAGAAACAGTTGCAGAATATCCCCGTAGGGACCGAAAGGTCCAAAGTGGAACTATGTAACTCTAAAGAAAACGCAGGATCAGAGCTTATTGGTGCGAGACGGGACGCCGGCTATGATACAGTTCTTGGCGTGTACGTTGGTTTAGTGTATGGACTTTCGCTTGTTCGTTGTTTGATGTAATAAAATCCAAGGAAATAAGCAAGTTGTTTCCTGTTTGTTTCCCTTTTTGAGGATTTAACAGGTCCAGTATTTTGTCACCTCTAGTGGGCGTGGTAACCAGCTGTTCCAGAGCGTTTGAGTTTTTAAACTCTGGGAAGCATTGGGCAAAGGACGCTGTACATGAGTAATTCTCCCAGTCAGTGTTTTGGTGGTTGTAATCTCCTCATATAATGGTGTTTGGTAGGACCTTTATATTTTCCACTGTTCTCAGGAATACTGAGTGAGGTTCCTGAGACAAGGTAGGTGATCTGTAACAGGCTACAATCTGATAAGCAGCTTTGCCAATGTTAGTTGCACTTGCATGGTCTCAAAGGCCTCATACTGTGCCACTAACCTGAAGATGTGGGTATCCATAAGGTAAATGGATACACCACTTCCTTTTGAATTTCACTCTGGGTTTTGGGGCCGAAGATCAGAGGGATTGTGAGTGTTTTACGTGGAGCATGTCCAACAGCTCTATGTTTGACATAGCTTTGTATGTTAGGCAGAGATCACCTCTGAGTAGGCGATATGCGAGACAGTACAGCTGGAGCATTCTGAGACGGTCTGTGTATGGCATGTATTTCAGGCTGCTAATGCTATTTGTGAGGTATTTCTGCAGGCTTTCCAGTTGTTGTAGATGTCTTGTGAGGTACATAGCAAAAGAGGCGTTGTACTCTATTATGGATCTAGTGAGTGATGAGTAGAGGGGAACGATGTCCTCTTCTATTCTGCATGAGACACCTTTTGTGATGAGGTGTGCCATGTAGAAGGATTTCCGGACTACTGCAGGGATGTGATTATCACAGGTGGGTCCACTGTCCACCTGTGACCCAAGGTCTCTTATTACACTTTCAGTGTTAAGTATACTACCGCCTATGTTGTAGTTCATGGCTACAGAGTTTTTACCAAAGGGGAAGACAATGCACTTTTTGGCATTGAGCTTGAGGCCATGGCTTTGACACCAGGCATCTGTCTCAGTGAGGCCCTTTTGTAGGATGTCCACATCTTCAGTAGTTTCCATTATGGCTCCTAGTTTGCAGTCATCTGGAAACTTCATTAGCCACAGACCTTCCATGTTAAAGTTTACTTCAGGGAAGTAGATACCAGAGAGGACAGGACCCGGACTGAACCCTGTGGTACTGCACTTGTCTCTGCTCTAATGTCATACTTGGAGTCTGCTACCTTCACAGTGTGTGTTCTGTCAGTTAGCCAGTTGGCATCCCATCTTGTGACATAGTGATTTATACCTAGTTTGGTGGGTTTATCTATAGTTCCAGAGTGGGGGATGGTGTTGAAAGCCATGGCAAGATCTACATAGGCTGTGTGAACCACCTTACCCTTGTCTATGGTTCTGGTGACTGCTTCAATGACGTCTATCAGGTTTAGGAGACATGATCTGCCTTTTACAAACTCAACATGGTTGTGGTCTAGAGTTTGGAGATTACCAATGTCTTTTTTTATAAGTTATATGATGATACATTCCATGGCCTTACAGAGCAGGCTCATCAGGCTAACGGGCCACTAGTTCCTGGGGTCCATGGTGGCTCCCCCCTTGTGTAGTGGGATAACCATCCCTGTGCACCATTCAGCAGGTGCAAAGCCTGAGGTGAGGCTATGACTGAACATGGTACGTAGGTGTGGTGCCTATTCATTCTGTAGTTTGTGGAGAACACAGCCTGGGATGTTATCTGGTCCCATGGATGCTGTGTTCCTGGCTTTGGAGAGTGTTTTTACCTGTGCAGCCATGATGACAGCAACTTTGCAGTCTTCCGTTATAGAGATGTGCTCTTTCATGGGTGAGAGGGGGGTAAAGTTAGCACTGATCTTATCTGCCAGGATGTTGGCAATATCAGTTGGTATCTGTATATTTAGTGCCATTGTGCTGTAACCCAGAGCAGATCTGAGTGTTACCATTGAGATTCTTGACATAGCTATAGAATGCTTTGTGGTTGTCTTTAGAATCAGTGTCTATTTTGTTTTCATAACTAGCTTTGGATGATTTTACCATGGATCACAGCTTCTTACTGATGTGGGCCATGGAGCTCCTCCCTTCATGGGATTTTACCCTCTTTTGCAAATGTATTTTCCTTCTGTTGTGCAGTTTGTTTATGGCAGGGGAACACCAGATTGGCTTCCTTTTCTTGGAGGTTAGCGCCTTGGTTCTGTTTGGGATAGCACGAAGCATGCAGTCATGTAAGTACTTACGAAGTGCAATTGTGAAGGATTCAGTAGTCGTAACTGTATTGTCCATCTGCATGGGTGTCCTGCAGTTCAGCACTTCTGTCTTAAGAAGCATGAAATTGGCTTTTTGAGAAATATTTTAACATGGTTTCCTTAATGGGGTTGTGGGTCCAGAATGTGGATATGTAGGGTAATTAGCTTATGGTCAGATGGGACCAATGAGGCACTGATGTCAGGTGTGGAACACCAGTCACGCAGGACAAACCAAACCCCGTAACCAACACAAATAACTACAAAGTGAGCTAAATGCTACTCAGTGCCAGAAGTCTCAGCCTCCAGATGCACACACTCGAGGCACTTCTCATTATGAAGAATATTGATATCTGTGCAGTATCGGTAACCTAGTTCAAGGCTTCAGACAGCACACCAGCACTACCAGGATAATACTCATTCCATACTTTCCAGCATCAGAACCTGAATCATAGCACATAGGGTGAGGATGTATCCATATTCATCAAGGATACCTACACCTCTCTCTACATGCTCTCTACAGGATATGTACCCATAGAATGTTGCACAGCAACATTCTTCACACTCCACAGGGGTGGGGTCATGAAAACCCCTTGGCATTCATGCTCTATGAGCCTGATAAGTGTGTTCTGCAAGGCAATGGAGCCAATCATAATGGAAGTCAACAATACAGAGATTGGGAACCTTCACACAGTTGAGCACATACAGTTTGGCTTCATCAAATGCAGACCATGCCTCCTGAACTGGAAGGATTTCTTTGACAGTTACCCAGGCTATGGATGATTGAAATGAGCTCCACACAGCCTACATATACCTCGCTAAGGCCTTTGACACCATTCCCCAGTCAGGTATCATAGATGAACTCACCAACCTGGCCATGAATCCATACATCACAAGATGGATTGCAAACTGGCTCACAGAAAGATCCCACACATTATGAGTTGCTGGCTACATCTCAGACTCTACTCCGGTAATGACTGGTGTCACCCAGGGTTCAGTCCTGGGGTCCCTCCTGTTTAGTATAAACTTCTCAAATGTACATGCCAACACAGGAGAGTTGTGGTTGACTAAGTTTCCTGGGAACTGTAAGGTGTTTGCTGTAATAGATTCCCTGGAAGACAGACATATTCTCCAGAAGGGACTCTATGAAACAGATGTGTGGTGTCAGAATCATGGCCTCAAGCTCACTGTAGAGGAATGCATAGTGATCTTCTTTGTTGAAAACAAAATACCCACAAACTATCCCATGGGTGTTACCCCCTTAAAAATGACAAGGTGATAAGGGATCTGGGGACACAAGTAGATAGTCATTTTTCCTTTGACAACCATGTTGCCAAAGTGATTGGGAGATCTTATGTGGCCCACCTAATCAACAAAGGTTTTGCATCAGGATCTAAAGAGGTAGTGTTGGCACTCTACTCTTACATCATCAGACCCATCATTGAGTACAGTGCACCATTTTGGATGTGCTCGACTTAGGATATCCAGCAGCTGTAGAGACCACACAGGTACCTCACCAAGAGGATTACTGGCCTCAAACAGTTGTGTTATGCAACACAACTGGTAAAACTAATTCTGTTCTTCGTTGCGTGCCACCTACTCAGAGGCACACTCTGCCTAACATACAGAGCCATGTCCAACACATAACTGTTGAACATGCTCCATCTACATATAACAACATTGAGTTGCCCTACACATTCCAGGGATATGAACCTCATCAGAATGATGAATACAACATGCTGGTGGGATAGAGTACCATCCCAGACACTTGCCTTATTGTGGAACAGAGTCCCAATGTACATCAGACAGAACCCCTCGCTGACGCTCTTCGATTGGAACCTTGATGAGTGGATGGGAAACAGACAGTTCATGCCAGGCATCACATCAGCAGCCCCACTAGAAAGTGGCTTAGGGTACTAACTATTAGAACTAGGCCTTGGGAGACTACCCAATGGTGTGGTGAAAGCTGCACAACTTGCGTAGGCTGATATATGCCTTCGTGGAGATAGTCTACTACATACCTATGGACCCATGTGACAGGTACATGTCTACAGATAGTAGATGTGCACTTCATTTTACATTCATGTTGTACAGCAGGCACATGGACCACATACACTGTAATGTTTACAGATACTGGTGGCTGTTATATACAGTGGGAAAGATGTGCACCACATGTCTTTCGTTCCATTGGGATGTGTGCTGGGTGAGACAGTCCTGGATGGCTCCTTGTCATGGTCATGCTCTTACACACATCTCTGCCCATCCATCTTTGGCTTATTATACTGTGTTCCCCCTACATATATATATATAGGTACATAGTAGGTTATAGGCTATCTGCCTGAAGGCATATATTAGTATGGCCAGAGTGTGCAGCTATCACCACCCATGGAGTTAGTTCCCTAGGCCTCTGTGTAGTAGAGCTGATGAAGTGATCCATGGTGTGAAAGTTCAGTTTCACATACACTCATCAAGGCTCCTCTGGAAGAGTGTCAGTGAGGGTCTCGGCTTAATGTCGGTTGGGAGCCTGTTCCAAAGCAAGGGAAGTCTGTGAGTTATTCATGTATCCCTCCAACATGTTCTATTTAATGTTGTGATGATGATATCCCTAGAGCATGTGGTACAGTGAGCTTGGCTTTACTTCAGATAGACACGACCAAGAGCAAAAAATGGAGCCAGCAAATGGTGATGAAAATTTTTTATATTGAGATTAAGGCATCACAGCAAATACAAACATACCGGTTTCGGCTGGTAAATTACACAGCCTTCATCAGTGTTATCAAAAGTAATAGTATTTACAAGCTGTTTAAATATGCAGACAGAGGATGTCATTGGTGGAATGATTACAAATATTCATTAAGCCCGGGGGAGAAAAGCCCACCCAACTTGATAATCCACTTTTTTTCTTTACAGTTTAAAATGCCATGCCAACCAGCTTTGTTTCTCCGATCACCCTGAATTACATCAATAATAGTAAAAGAAAATATAGCAGATGGATGTGTCAACTGGTGCTTATATAAAGCATTAGTCATCTTTTTTTGTTTAATGTTGCTGTAATGTTCTGAAATTCATAACCTGATGCACCTCGAGGTTTGTCCAATGTAGAATGCATCACATTTGCATGTGGCCATATAGATGGCCCAATCACTACTACAATTACCGAAAATATTTATATCAAAAACCTTTGAACAATTTCTACTAGAGAATTCCTTAGTGGTGCATATATATTTACAATTTACACAATGGCCGCAAGGAAAACAACCATACAGACTGTGCCCAGAAATAGTAGTCTGAATTTTGTCCCTAAACATGTGATCCCTAGTCTTATAATGGTTAAAGTAGGATTTCAAACTTTTGCCATTTCTGTATGAAAACATACATTTATCGGGAATAATCCTAGCAACTTCTGGATCACTCTGCAAGATGTTCCAGTGTCGCTGTACAATCTTAAGTAAACCATTGGTATTCCGTCCATAAGTTGTGGTAAGTCTGAGTGGTTTGAATGATGTATTGGACTTATCCTTATACACAAGCAAATCGGTACGCTCCATATTCACAATGTACAGGGACTGTTGGAGTTGGCATTAGGGACATAAATCTATGTACTGTCAACAATATTTTAAATCTGTCTGACCATGTTTTGTCTGATGTACATGTCAAGATATTGAATAAAGGTCTAAATTTTATACCTGGTTTTATTATTTCTGAGGATGTATTTGCACAAGATTTGTCACGTTTTTGTAGATTAATTAACCTAAAAATGTTTTTTGGTGATTCTGGTCTTGACTCTGATAAGGGGAAATTTACTTATCATCAATCCAATTTTTCTCCCCCTATGAATGCTGTATTTCACCAGTTTCAAAACAGTGTTCTTAAGGATATTCATTTTCTAAGTTCAGATATGGCATTAAAACATAACAACATCACTTTTAGTGAAAAACAGGCCATTCTGGAACTTCAGAAAAATAAACAGATTGTTATAACAACAGCAGACAAGGGGGGTGCCGTAGTAGTACAAAATAGGGTTGATTATGATAGGGAAGCTCGTAGGCAGTTGTCTGATGCCAGATACTATACTCATATGGTTGTGGATCCCGTACAAAGATTTACTAAATGTATTGAATGTTTCCTTAAGGATGCTTATGACAGGGGTGTAATTTCTAATGATACTTTACATCAACTAACAATTAAGGACTGCAATTCACAATACATTTACTTTCTTCCGAAAATCCACAAAGATGTTATACATCCTCCGGGAAGACCCATAGTGTCTGGCAGAAAGTATTTAACCAAACCCTTATCCTTGTTCTTGACCAAACACCTTAAACCTTTATTGCCATTCCTTCGTTCCAGGTTAAAAGACACAACAAGCTTTTTACAAATTATATCCGATACCCAACTGGAAGAAGATTGGCTCTTGTGCACGCTTGATGTGTGTGCTTTATATACCAACATCCCACATCAAGCCGGTCTTCAGGCTTTGGCATATTGGCTTGACCACACAGGTATATATGGCTCCACATTCAACACATTTTTGGTGGACATGGCAAGATATGTCCTCACTTGTAATGTCTTCTATTATAAGGAGGCATGTTTCTGGCAAATTAAGGGTACAGCTATGGGGGCTTCCTTTGCCCCCATATATGCTGACCTTTTCATGGCCTATGTTGAAACCAAGTTAATTTATGATTCCACCAGAAACATCTTCCTTTCGGACATGGATATTTGGAGACGATATCTTGACGATATATGGCTTGTGTGGAGGGGAACTGAGTCTAGTTTGCTGACATTTGTAAAATATTTGAACAACAATGAGTGGGGTTTAGGCTTTACAGAACAACATGACACTCATAAAATCATTTTTTGGATGTCTCCATATGCAAACTTCCGGATGGTACATTAGAGACTGAGACATATAGGAAGTTCCCACAATATAATTCACTGCTACATGCTTCGAGTTATCATGCTCCACACATAGCCAGAAATATACCAAAGTCCCAATTTATTAGAGCAAAACGGATCTGCTCACAATATTCAACATATTGTATGAATCAAGATGATCTCATACTAAGATTCAAGCAAAGAGGTTATAAGGAAGGAACCATTGCAGTTGCAAAAGGTCAGGTTCAAAATATGGAGCGTACCGATTTGCTTGTGTATAAGGATAAGTCCAATACATCATTCAAACCACTCAGACTCACCACAACTTATGGACGGAATACCAATGGTTTACTTAAGATTGTACAGCGACACTGGAACATCTTGCAGAGTGATCCAGAAGTTGCTAGGATTATTCCCGATAAATGTATGTTTTCATACAGAAATGGCAAAAGTTTGAAATCCTACTTTAACCATTATAAGACTGGGGATCACATGTTCAGGGACAAAATTCAGACTACTATTTCTGGGCACAGTCTGTATGGTTGTTTTCCTTGCGGCCATTGTGTAAATTGTAAATATATATGCACCACTAAGGAATTCTCTAGTAGAAATTGTTCAAAGTTTTTTTCACTAAATATTTTTTTTTATTATTTCAAATAAGATGTCTTAAACATTACATAAAATAAAGATAAATAACATATTTACAATTCTAAAACATTACTAACTTCAAACCATTATATAACTATTTACATTGGTGTCAATGCAAATAACATTGAAATTCTATATTATATAAAGTTAGAAACATAAGATGATATATCTTCTTTGATATTTTCAAGTATTTCCAGTACTTTCATCCAAGAGTAATAGTAAGAAGTAGATCTTTTAGTTCTGTTCTTCGCTGTTAATATTTCCATGTGAGCAACTGTTGTTGTTAAAGTCTCAAATTCCTTGAACGTAGGAAGCCTCATTTTTCCAGTGTATAGTTATGATTTTACGTGAAATTGCCAATAGTGACCATAGAATTTTAGTGTCTTTTTTGGTACACAGTTTGGAATAGGAGAGTTGAATAAAATTAAAGACTTTGTTAATTGAAAATTATCATTATAAACAGTCTGAAAAAATAATTAATGGATTTCCAGTACATATTGTGACATATACATTCATAAAAAACATGCTGCCAATCTGCTTTTATCTTGGTATGGCATCTCCAACATTGATCTTCAATAGAATACATTTTGGCTAACCTATGTGGTGTATAGAAACTTCTATGTAGATATCTCCAAGTGAATAATTGCCAGTATTTTGATAATGTAGAAAATTTGGAAGATTTTAGAATATTACTTTTCTCTTCTTCAACTGGAGGATGGTTGTTTATTAAAGTATAATAATCCCAGTATGATTTTTCATGATAGTTTTTGTTTTTAACAATTTCATAGATATTAGACAAATAACCTGTACCCTGATAAGGCTGTTTTGTGATAAGAATAAGGTATTCAATGAGTTTTGGAGCTTCATGTCTAACTGAAGGTTGCATTTGTTCTATTTTATTTATAAGAAAATGCCTTAGATTTTGTAAAACAGCCAATTGTCTTTATTTATATTATAATTATAAATTATCTGTTCCTTTGTTAGAATTTTCCCTTTCTCTATAAGTTGATGCCAAAAGAGTAATGTTTCTTCTTTAAGTATATTTATTTTAGATATTTGGAATGTATCTAGAATATTTGGTGTAAAAGCTATAGGAAAATAAGAAAAATCCAAGAATTAATATTTGGTATTTTGTTTATATATGTTCTGAACACTGAAAGTGTAGAGCTTACATAGTTTGATGGCAATTTATTAATATTATTTCTTTTCCTAAAAATAATCTCTTAACATCCATATAAGGGGTGATGGTATTACTGTTAAGTTGTCTTGTATGTGATTATAATTGATCTCTATGTAAATCTGCTCATGGGCTTGTTTCCATATAGGTGTGTATGAATTATTTAACCATAGTGTTATGTTTTTAATAACAGATGAGGTAATATATAAATCAATATCCGGTAAATTAATTCCACCATCTTCCCAATCTGGCAAATGTTTATTTAAGGCTATCACGGGTTTATTTGGAAACCATAGAAAATTTAAAATTAGTTTATTGTATCTTTGAATAATATATTTGGGAGGTGGCAATGAAAAATTTTGTATTAAGTATAATATTTTGGGAAATATGTTTATTTTAATAAGATATAATCTGTCTGCTGTTGAAAAGATATATTTATTCAGTAACCAATTGTTTGTTCTATTTTGTCTAGTATTTTATTATAGTTAAATATTAGAGAATCTGTTAATTCATTGAGTAGATTTATTCCCAGATATAATAATTTACTTTCTGTTACTATATATTTGGAAAATCTTTTGTTTATATTATTTTTTTTTTACAATTACAGGGCATAATTTTAGTTTTGTTTTCATTAAATTTTAAGCCGGAAATATTTTGAAATTTATTCATGGAGTTAAATAGAGCATTCAAAGACTCATTTGAATCTGAGAGAGTTAATAGTATGTCATCAGCAAAGAGTTGGATTTTAAGGTTTAACATTTTATTAATACAAATGCCCTTTATGTTATTGTTTGATCTGATTTGATTTGCAAAGGGTTCTATGAGTAATGCAAATAACAATGGTGATAAAGGGCAACCTTGTTTAGTTCCCTTTTTATTGTTATAGGGCCTGATCTATATGATCCCAGTTTAACATATGCAGTAGATTTTTCATATAGTATTTGGATAAGATTATTAAAATTAGAAGGAAAGTTATATTCTTTTAAAACTAGTGAAAGAAAGTTCCAGTTAACGAATCAAAAGCTTTATTAATATCTAATGAGATTACATTTAAATTTAGGACTTTATGTTTGCTATAATCTATTAATGTTAGTATTCTTTTAATATTATCTGAAGTATTTCTTCCTTTAATAAAATCTGTTTGATCTTTGTGAATTAAGAAAGGAAGAAAGTGTTTGATCCTATCTCGTATATAGCCATAAACATCTTGTAGTCTATATTGAGTAATGATATTGGCCTATATGAGGAACACTGTTTTTCATCTTTATTTGGTTTGATAATTGGGGATATCAATGAATATTTCCAAGAGGGTGGTATATTCAAATCTTTATTGGCTATATCATATACTTTTAATAATAAAGGTATGGCTTGATTGGGTATTAATTTATACATTTCTGGTAGCATATTGTCTGGGCCAGGTGCTTTATTTGTCTTGAGCTTTTTAATTTGTGATTTTAATTCTGTCATATTGATTGGTTTGTTTATAATGTCTATTTGTTCTTGTGTTAATTTAATATGAATATTGTTTTTTAAGTATTTTTTATATCCTTAGTAGGTGTATCTTGAGTATTTATGGAATTATCAATGTTAAATTGGAGTCTGAATGCTTCTAAAATATCATTTAGTTCCGTAACTCTTTTGTTAGTATTGGGAATAAATATTTCTTTTATTTGCTTAGATTTAATTATTTTTTGTTCTATTAGTTAAGTATCTCAGGTGTGCTGAATTAGTAGAGTATGAGTTTATTTTTATCTTTTCTAAGTTAATCATAATCTTATGGTGTAGCAATTCTGTATACTTCTTATTGATTTGTGTAAGTTCTTGAACTTGAGTAGCATTACCCTTTTGTATTTCCAGTTTCAATTTATCTGCTTTGTTTTGTAAGTCTAGCATATCTTTATTCCATAACTTCCTTTTATTTATGTACCAGGATAATATCTTCCCATATGTAACTGCTTTTAATGAATCCCAGACATATATTTCTGAAATATCTTCTGTGTAATTTATTTCTAGAAAGTTTTTGATTGTTTCTTCATAAAATTTTGAAATCTCTCAATTTTGTGATATAGGAAGGTATCCTAGTAATGGGATTTGAATAAAATGGTGTAAGCTCTATCTCAAAGACTATGGCATTATGATCAGATAAAGGACAATTTATGATTTTGACTTTGTCAGTTTTGTTATTAGGTCATTGGCAACATATATTCTATCAATTCTAGAGTTAGTTTTATATCTATGAGAATAAAATGTGAAGATTAGTGAGTCTGGTTCTGCAAATTCATTTATATCTTTTAAATACAATGTATCTATAAATTTTGATAGTGCTTTAGAGATGGGTTGTTTTCTTCTTTTGGATTTAGAATCTGTATCTTTTTCATTCATTATACAGTTGAAGTCTCCTGCCAATATCAGGCTACCCTTAGTTAAATGAATTATCTCTTCAAAATGCTGTTTAACTGTTTTTAATCCTAGTCCTGGGATCCAATATAGATTTACTAACGTATAGATTCTCTTATTTAACTCTATTGAAACTAGACAAAACATACCTGATGTATCTTGATGAGTAGTAATTATTTTAGGTGTTATAGTTGAGTTGCCAAGTAGTATAGCTACTCCTCTTTTTTTTGTTTTGTATTGAGAGTTTATTAGTACTGTGTAATTATTAATATTTAAGTTGTTTATATCTCTATCTAATAAGTGTGTCTCTTGTAAAAAGACTATTTGTGGTTTATGTAAGTTTATGTACTTGAATAGGCTTCTCCTTTTATTACTATTATTTAGACCATTAACATTTATGGATAAACATTTCATTTCCTAGTTTTGAGTTTGTTTTATGTGTGAGTTTATGTAAATATTGTTTATTCTTAGTTCCATCTTGGATACAGTATTCAAGAAGTTTTTCTTGTATGATTTTTGCATGTTTCTGAGTGACACCAAAGTGATAGAATAAAAAAAACAAACAAAGAACTTCCAAACTTGTAATTCTTAACCTTAAAAAACATTCCCTGTTGCTATGAGGTAATATACCTCTTCGTTTGGTTAGTGAATCTAACCAAACAAACTTTCTACCCTCAGAAATAATATTTGGATCAGTTTCTCTTATCCTCTTAGTTTTAAATAAAGATAATTGAATAATATATTAAGATAATCTAATCAGCTAAAATATATACATATATTCTTTACTCATCTTATTGTAATTCAATAATACTTACTTCTAAGCAGGTTTCAAAAAGGTACAAATATTTAGATTAAGGTAGTATCATTTCAAAATAATTTAGGGTATTAATAAACATCATGTTAAAATCTATAACTGTATATTTCATACATCTGTTGAAAACTATTTACTGACATTACTGTATAATACAGTACCATTGTTGTGCAATTGTTTTAGACTACTCAAGTCGAAACCAGTGTTTAAATTAATATTTGCAAAGTCATATTGGAATAAAAACATGAATAGTTCTGAAACCACATCATATTTCATGTTTAACATAAACTGAAATGCGATACAATGTATAAGTATATTAATATTTCTTTAGTAGACATTAAATATGTTCCTCTGATTGCATTTTTCAGCTTTTCAATGACAATTCCCATGGCTGGAGACAACAAGATCACAATTTAGACAGCTCCCTTATCCAAGAGACCACTCATAATGTTGTTACCTGATTGAGTGTCTTGTTGCCAACACTTCCATCAACCCTCAGAGGGACCCTGCACAATGAAAACTGACACAGTACAGAGGTAAAACTGCAGCGCACTTGACCACACCCTCAAAGCAAACATCTATGTATATCACACATCAACTCCCACAGCTTAGACTGACACCCAACCAGTGCGCCTATCTGCTGACAACAAGTGCTGGAGATACAATCCTGACCTACTCAACACCAGTAATTCAATCCTATGACTGAACAAAAGTATACTGGAGAACACATCAAAACAATGGAAGCTGCCAAGATTCAAACCACCATGTAAAAATATTACAGGCCAAAATTCCCAACCCATTTTGCAGCAAAGAGACAAAACGTATTCAAACCATGGGGTAACACCTTTACCACGTCAAAAAGGTGTCCAAGAAGCTTGTTTTTCCTCCAACATCGGAGGACAGCCACGATGATCCATGCACTGCAAGAGTACCATTTTATCCTGGCAATTGCTTCACGACTGTATATAGAGACATTTAATCCAAATCATTAACTGGCACCACAACAATATTTCTCAGAAAAGTTGTTTTACAGCCAATGACCAGACAGAACGCATCATTGAGAGGATACATTTATCAAATGTCAAGTGCCCCAGCCATAATACAAGTGTCTCCTCAAATCAATCCCCAACGAATCTACTGCCCACCAAACTTGCAGACCAATACTGGCATCCTTTCATGCAGTCACATTGAAACACAAAAATACAGGTCCGCTGATCAGGAACAACCAGGCTCTCAACTGCCAGACAACACACCCGTCTGCAGAAAGGTCCAAGAATCATAGTTGCATTTTCAAGCATCCTTGTCCACACTAACAGTAACATGATATACCCGCATACACTAGTATTGTGTCATTCTTGATAATGTAAAAAGCCAGGCAATATTATAAGAAGGGTGAAGCCACAGCCAGGCAACATAACAAGAAGAGCACAGCCGCAGTCACCATTCAGATGAGCAAACGGGAACAGCATGAGCCATCTAAGGATGGATAGCCCGTTGAGTACCTGCCACAATGCATGTCCATAATGCATGGCAACCCAGTAACAAATTAGGGTGTGGGGTAAGCCTCTCCCCCTTCCACTCAAATCAGATCCAACACAATATGTGTGTAGAACACAGATGCTTCGACAAAGCCCAAAGCCACATGGGATATAAACATTGTATAACTGACACACTGGGTCAAATCCACTGTTGTTATGTTACTCATTATAGTTGCCTATACAATCATTGCTTCCACTTTCTCCATCTAGTATACCATACCGCCATCTAAATGTTTGATTTGCCAAATGCACATCCAACCTTCTTGTTGCATCCCACCTGCCCACCCGAGGGCATACCTTGGCAGCAGGACATCAGTAGTATTCTGCAGGAGCACCAGCGTGGGAAATGGCAACCCTCCCCAAAACAAACCTGTCAGTTGCTTGACATTTACTAGTTTCTTTAGAGAATTTGTAAAACAGCAGTGATTTTATTTGCTGATGATTAATTTCTGCTTTTTAAACTCTGCTGTATAAAACATAGTAAGGGATAGCTAAAATGTCTGGAAATCTAAACTGATAGAAAGACAAGCAGATATATGTCCTTATCTATCAAGGTGCTAGAAGACATCAGTAGCCATAAACTGAAAGTGCTTCAAAAATAAATATCTGTGTATATTTATATGAACCTTTATATTATTTATGTTTCCTTAGAAGGAATTTAGGTTTCTGTATCTTTAAATGTGAACCTAGCTTATTTTCTGACTAGACGTCAATTAGAAAGAGTCAGGGCATGGCGTACAAGTAAATGCGACAAGCAATAAGTAACTCAAGTTTCTAGTGATGTTTGTGCCTGTTAAATTGTCTCGAGAACCAAGCGGGAAAAGGTATGTGTTTTTTTCTTTTCTTCCCTCCTCTTATTTGGTGACAAACTCATGTAGTGTGCACTAAGCACTCTAGTTTACGGAGTAGTGTTCACAACTGTCAAACTTTGCATTTTAAACATGGTATGCCTTATTTCTCTACAAAAGAAAAGACAACAGGATATCTAAGCTAGTCACAAGCATCTTTCAACTCCGGATGTCTGGAGCCACAACACACATGACTTATAGCCTCAAAATATCACTTAAAACATATTTTTCACTGGACTATATCAGTATGTGCATATGGGTCAAAGGCAGAACATCTTTTAAGATTATTTAAAGTAGTCTTATGATACATCCTAACTGAAATACTTCATTTCAAAAGCAACACATTTCTGCCCAGCATTAGCGTTTATCCAAACAGGGACACTTTTAACTTATAAAAAGTAATACTATCAGGGATGTAACTAATAATAAGTTATATAGCAGCCATTACTATACCTATTAAGAAATATAACCATATACTGATTAAAGTATTATAAGTTAATGAAGATTTAATAAAAAGAAGAGAAAAATAAAAACAACAAAACACAAAGAGAGAAAATAAATAAATAAATAAATAAACTATTTGGGAACATTATTATGCATTGATTACTCTGATTAAGAATATGAAAATAATAGATGGATAATAATGAAAAATAGAGTAATGTTTAAATTATGCTTAGTATATTGATGTGATTTGAAATAAATGTATTTACATTTATGCTAATTTTAACATTTAAAATATAATTGAAAACAGTACCTGTTTTGGTGTAACTTGAAGACAGTAAGAACTTTTCTTTTGTTGTTAGTATTATTATTTAGATTTTACAGAATATAACATATGTAAGATTATTTGTCCTTTAGTTTTTTTTTTCCTTTGCTCAACAGTTTTCCAATTATTTGCTTCAACATTTCTCTTCGGTGTACTTATTGTCCAGTCCATAGATTCTTCATGTGTTAGGATGTTGTTGTTGGTAAGGTATTTTATTGCTGAATCTACTGTTTCAAAGATTTTTATTCCATTTGGTAGAAAAACTTTCAGTCTTGCTGGAAATAAAAGATGGACTTTCAGTTGCTTTTTCTTCAAGGTTTTTTTTATTGGTAGAAATTCTTTTCTTTTTGAAACCACCTTTGTAGAATAATCATTGTCAAATCTTATTAATGAATCATTGTATTTGATGGGAGAATTTGCCCAAGCATTTCTTAATATAAGATCTTTATCTTGTGTAGAAAAAGTCTCACAATTATAGATCTCGGCTTGTTCTTACCGGAGAAGAAGCATTTCCAGAAGCTGCTAGTGATCTATGCCCGTTCTATACCATATGAAAGAGCTTCAGGTATTTTGTTACATCTGGTATCCAGGTGGTAAGAAAGTTTATCATATTGTCCCCTTCAGATTTTTCTGGTAGACCATATATTCTAATAGTATTTCTTCTTGTTCGGTTTTCCATATCATCAAGTTTTTCTAGTAAATATGTATTCTGTTGAAGTAAGAATTCAGTTTGTTGTTCTTCTACTTGAACTCTAGTATCAATGTCACTTAATGACTGTTCAATAAGTGATATCTGTCCTTTCTGCTGTGTAAACATTTCTTGAAGCTGTTCCAGTTGTTGTGAGCACTTTTCTTTAAAAGTATCTATTTTATTGTCCATCTTGTCGATTTTTATTGTAAGTTCCTGTATATTTGTAATCAGAGACGGCAGGTCTATGTTTAAAGAAGAGTCTTGTGCTGTATTCCTTAGATGACTCATGCTGTAAAGCTGATATTGGTGCTGATTTTCCAGTAATTAATTTGACAGGAATTATTCAAGTTCTGACAATAAAATTTTTCTTATAGATGCTCAGAGCTATTAGAAATAAGTTAGTAATAAAAATTTCTTCAAATTAAATATTATTTTGTAAAATTCCTGTCAGGAATTGTATTGAGGTAAGAGAGCTGAAATGAAGTGCAGCTATCAGTTCAGCATCCTAGCCACGCCCCGTTCAAAGGTTTTTGATATAAATATTTTCGGTAATTGTAGTAGTGATTGGGCCATCTATATGGCCACATGCAAATGTGGTGCATTCTACATTGGACAAACCTCGAGGTGCATCAGGTTACGAATTTCAGAACATTACAGCAACATTAAACAAAAAAAAGATGACTAATGCTTTATATAAGCACCAGTTGACACATCCATCTGCTATATTTTCTTTTACTATTATTGATGTAATTCAGGGTGATCGGAGAAACAAAGCTGGTTGGCATGGCATTTTAAACTGTAAAGAAAAAAAGTGGATTATCAAGTTGGGTGGGCTTTTCTCCCCCGGGCTTAATGGATATTTATAATCATTCCACCAATGACATCCTTTGTCTGTATATTTAAACAGCTTGTAAATACTATTACTTTTGATAACACTGATGAAGGCTGTGTAATTTACCAGCTGAAACCGGTATGTTTGTATTTGCTGTGATGCCTTAATCTCAATATAAAAATTTTTCATCACCATTTGCTGGCTCCATTTTTTGCTCTTGGTCGTGTTATACTTTTTGGGGGCCGTGCATTACCTATGCGCAGGAGGAGGTTTTTGCTGATTTACTTCAGATAGCACATGTACATCAGTTCTGCATTGGACATGGACCTGTCTGTTGGGCAGAGATCTCCTGAGTAGACAGTATGCAACAGAGTTCAGCAGATTGAGTTAAATTCAGTCTGGTTGCATGGAGCAACTGTTTGAGGCTAGTAATCCTCTTGTTGAGGTACTTCAGTGGTCTTTCCAGCTGCTGAAGGTGCCTAGTCAGATTCATCACAAGTGTGTTGTGGTACTCTCTGATGGGTCTGATGACTGATGAGTAGAGGGAACCTCCTTTGACCTACATGCAAAGTCCTTGGCAGTTTGTGGGAACACATAGCATGATTTTCTAACCACTTTGTGAATATGTTTCTGGAAGTAGAGATGACTATCCACATGTGTCCATAGATCCCTTATTATCACCTCCATATTTAGGGTGTTGGCACCTATGTGGTATTTGTATGACTGTAGCTCGGGGGCATAATTTTTACACCACATATATCTGACTGAGACCCTTTTTAAGGATGTCTCTGTTGTCTAACACATCAATTACGACAACTTTGTTGCAGTCATCCACAAACTTTGCTAAATATAGCCCTTGTGTGTTTGACTGTATTTCTGAAAAGTATACACCAGACAGGAGGAGTCCCAGGACTGAGCCATGGGGGACAGCAGTTGTTACCAGCTCATACAGGAGACCACACTTCTTACCTTGTGGGATCTATCTGTGCCCCAGTTGGCAATCCATCAGATGGCATACATATTTATGCACTGGTTGTTGATTTTGTGGATACGACATGTGTCTGGGGTGTTGGAAGACGGCTTTCCAAGGTCTATGTGGGATGTGTGTAGCTCATTTCATTGATGTATGTCCTGGGTGACTGCCTTGAAAACAGTCTAGTAGGTTTGGGAACCATGATCTGCCCCTGACCAAATCAAAATTGGTAGGGTTGGGTGTTTGTAGGCTCACAATAGCTCTGTTTATGAGTTCCATCATGATGGACTCCATGGCCTTGCAGATCAGGCTTAATAGGCTTATAAGACAATAGTTCATATGGTCTGTTGTGCACCAACACTTGTGGAGTGTGCCAGATGTTGCTGTAACCCATTCAACAGTTTCATATCCTGTACAGAGGGTGAGTCTCAACAGACTGTTCAGGTGCAGGGTCTGTTTGTTTTGGAGTTCACATATGACACAGCTAGGGAAGCCATGTCATCCCATAGACGCCGTGTTTTTAGGTTTGGAAAGTGCTGTTTAACCATTGTATATGTGATTTCTGGGTTTTCACAGTCTCCAGGTATGATAATGGGCCCTTTTGTCAGTGAGAGGGGGGTAAATATGTATGAACCTGTCTGACAAGATGTTGGTGGTGTCAGTCATGTACATATATTCATTTACAGTTTACACTGACTCAGAACATATATGTGTTTACATTGATATATATGACATTGCGAAAGAAAGCTTCATGGTTCTCTATGGACTCTTTGACAATATTTTTGCCAGAACATGGATTGGATAATGTTAGGAGTGCTCATTGTTTATTGATGATACTGATGGGAGATTTATTGGTCTTCTTTGGATTTTCACTTTCTCTGAACATGTTCTGTACTTGTAGTACATAGTTTGATTATGACAGAAGTCCAATATATTATATGGGTCTGTTTTCATATAACTGTGTGCGCAAGGCAGGATTGGTGAATAGTGACAAGTTTCTGGGGTAAGAACTGCAACTGAGAGATATGTGTGGCTCATTGCTGTACTCAAACATGGCCTAAGTGTGTGAGCATGCCCGGTATGACCTTTCAGTATGTTGCTGACTGAGATTTGTTAAATTTGTGTGAGCATGCCCAGTATGGACATATATACTATATGAGTGTGAAAAATCAAGTTGTTTTTTACTTCAGGGCTCACCTTGTACATC
This sequence comes from Protopterus annectens, assembly GCF_019279795.1. Classification (NCBI taxonomy): domain Eukaryota; kingdom Metazoa; phylum Chordata; order Ceratodontiformes; family Protopteridae; genus Protopterus; species Protopterus annectens. The sequence continues at coordinate 333,032,186 of NC_056731.1, forward strand.
GACAGGAAGCACGCTGTGCCTGCAGGGCTTCCATGAGTCTCTTTGCATAGACTTATCAACATTTATACATACGGGGGGGGGCAGCTATTATTTGTACATTTCTACCCAGGGGGCACAACTGATTGTTACTGTGGGTGTACATTGGATGAGGGGTTCACCTGACACTTATAAACATTTGCTAGGCCTGCATTGCTATGTCAGGTACTCCATTTCAGTCGGTACTGTTGCCTATCGTACTGGCTTGAGGCATACTACTGTACTACAGAACTTAGCTTCCAATTTCATGTATATTAGTTTGTGACTTCATAGCCTACCCAACCCACATCACACTGCCTGGCCTGCTGTTATCTGTCTGTATAGGCCTGGGGGGAAGTTCAGAGGGCATGATACAGCATTTGTTTGTGTTTGCGTTAGTCTACAATTGCCCTGCTGTGTCTGTGCCAGTGAAATGCTGTCATGGCTTAGTGGTTCAGTACTGTGACTAAAGTGCAGAGTAACCTGAGTTCGAGCCCTGTCATTGCCTTTTATTTTCCTGATGGGCAGACCTGACTGGTTAAAGAACAGTAAAGCAGGTGTGAGCGTGTTTAGCCAACTTTGCCTGACTTTGCCCAATGTTGCCCAACGTTGAGCTAGTTTGTGCGGTGCACAGCTCCATGCAATTGTGCTTAAATATGCTAAATAGTGGTAAAATGTGCTTAACACTGCTTTATATTGCTTAATATAGGGCACTGGTGCCTCAGGTGGTGCTGCAGGGCTGCCTATGTCGGATGCACATAGTACACTCCCTATACATGTTAGAAAACAGGTAGTGTCAAGTAAGGCATCCCTTTTATTGTATGTGCGAGTCAGAGAGAGGTGTCATTTCCAGGGTTCCTACTGAGTCAGTATATGTGCTATGCATTGCCTCTTTGCCAAGGCCAGGACATACTGGGCACACCTCCTTCTGCCTACTGGGGCAGGTTCAGGTTGTTCCTCCTCCGAATCACGCTGTGCCTGTGCAGGCCTTGGCAATGGTGGGGGGCTGTTTGGCCCTGCCCCATGCTGTTCCTGCTGCAGCTGTTTTCACAAGATCATATTGTGTAGCATGGCACATACCATGAGAATTTGGGTACATGTAGTTGGTGAGTACTGCAAGGCTCCACCAGATGTGTCCAGGCACCGGAACGGTGACTTGAGCATCGCAAACACACGCTCAATAATGTTTCTTGTTTGTGCGTGTGCCTCATTATGGAGTTCTTGTTAGGGTGTGTGTGCATTTCTGATGGGTGTCATCAGCCACGGCAAATCTCTGGTACAGCCGCATCGGATGCCAGATGTGGGAATCGTGATAGCTTCCAGGGCAGCCAGCACACACATTCATTATTATGCCCTGGGCATCGCACATGACCTGGCAGTTGATGGAGGGGAAGCCCTTGCGGTTGATGTAGACACTACCCCGCTCACCGGGTGGTGCTTTGATGTGTATGTGCATGCAGTCTATTGCACCCACCACCTCAGGGTATTCTGCTATTTGGTGGAAAAGATGCATATTGCTGGCCAATGCCTCACTGGAATTGGGGAAATATGCATGCTCACCGACATGTGCTGACATGGCATCCAGGAACTGGTGCAGTACCCTGGATGCTGATGCCTGTGAAACCCCCATCATATCACCAGTTGGTCTCTGGAAGGTACCTGTAGCTAGTATTCATAGGCCAACACATACCTTGGTATCCACTGGGATGGGTTCCCCTCTGTTAGTTCTGTGTGTGAGGCATGGCCGGCACAGCTCAACAATTTGCTGCAGGAGGTCTCTGTCCATTCTATAGTGCTCCTCTATCTCCAGCTCATGTAGCTCCTGGTAGGTTACCCTGGGTCTGTACACTCTTCTCCGTCTTTTCACTGTGGGTTGCTCAGCAGCATTCACAACATCACCACCCTCTGCACCTTGCACATGTTGGTTTATAATAGCAATGGCAGCCCCTAACATTTTGTCAGCCTTAAGCTTTTTGAGTTTTTAGTCTTTCTACACTGCAGTGTTACAGAGTTCTTGTGAAAAAACATGTTAGCCTGCTGTTTGCAGAGTTTAAATTGCTGGGCTGGGCTGGGCTAGTCGACTGCCTGTGTAATTGGCTGATTGTGATATATTTCACCTGGCAGCTCTGCTAGTTCTCCTTGGTTAACTTCCTACTACTTCTTTTTCTTCCTTTTTCCCTTTCTATTTCCACAAGGGGCAGCACCGTGCAAACAAGTGCACACGCGCACATACATGCACACATGCTGTGTGCCCATTTGCAAGAGATTTCAGATATATCCACGGCATACACCTTTGGTGTCTTGTTTTCAGCTAGTACCACTGTTAACATGCCTCTTGCAATCCTGAGCAGCTCAGGGCAAACACAAGCCACTGTACTCCAATCACCTTACAGTCGTTCAGACATACCCCCTCATGATGTCATCTCTACTCTACTACTCCCCTACTCCTACACTTACACTCTAGGGACATGGCTTACATGCCAGGGAAAATTGGGATTCACTATCCTTATCCTCATTTACATAGGATTGCCTACTAATGCTTGTTTACATCTCTCACACTGAGCTTCCCCCCTTAGCAACCACTACTCAGTGGACATGTTGTTTGCAGCCTGCCATTCACCTGCATGGCAGAACAAGCTTTTTAGTGTAAATACACATTTGTGGCTATTTTTCCCATTTTTTCATTTTATTTAAAGTGCAGCATGTTTGCGCGACGTTGCGCTACGCTTAAACATTGGCGATCGGGGGAAAAAAACATTGGATTTTAAGGATTTACAACATTTGCAAATGCCAATGGCCTTGTATTTGGCCATTGGCATGCTTCTTCAACTAGATGCATCCTTTATTTGGAGCTGTCATAGCTCCGTTTAGCTATTTGCATAACGGTACTCTGTTACCAATGGAGTACATTTCTGCAGATAACACTACTCTTACACGGAGAGGTTAGTGGTTCCTGAATCACAAATTCACCTCATTTGCATAGCTTTCAGCAGCAAATGAGGTAATTTGCATACCATAACACTGTCCGTGTAAGAATAGCTTTAGAAGCTCTCATGCACGCCCCTGCCGGCTATTGCTGAATCGCTCGGCAGACATATTGCCTTTCTGCTGTCTTATACTGTTCTTACACTCCATGCGAGCCTTCATAAATCTGGCCCTTTATTTCACTGGTTCATCTACAAATAAAGTGCCTGTTGCCCTTGAGGAATAAATTGCCTAAGTTGCATTAAAAAAAACAATAAGCTAGTAATATTGCAATAGGGAATGGATAGCGAACTGATAACAGGTTCATAGTTACTAAGTAACTTCACCAAAAAGGACTGCAGCATCCATTCTCTTTACAATATAGTACAGTATTAGCAATGGATCTACCTACTGTGGGAGTAGAACCCACAGCCTTCTGCATCAAAAGTAAATATACTACCTATTGTGCTATTACCAACACAAGCAGATGCGGCATAAGCAGCACTGAACTTTTGTTCCCCTGCAGCTCTCAGCTTCTTGTAAAATCTTCTTGACACTTAGCTGCATCTCTGAACTTTGCAACACAAGAAATCTAGAAAAATCCAAAATTTGGGGGGAGGGGGCAAAAGACCAAAAAACAGAAACACATTTTAAACATTGCTTATATAATGTTGGAAAGTTGTTAGAATAAAATGTTGTGTTATCACCATACATTTCACTGCCAAGTATTGAACCCATGATCCTGTGCAAAACAGTCAGAGCAACATACCACTATGCCAAATCATCTGTTTTATGAAAGAAAGGAAGACTGAAACTTAAATGACTACCATTTAGTGAATTCAGTTCTCATCATAGCTGTCAACATCTTAGCACAAAACACCTGAACAAAGCCAGTAATGGGGGAATACAGCCCCCAAACATATTCAGTGAATTCGGTTATCACCATAGCTCTCAACCTTGGCACAAAAAACCTGGACAAAGCCAATAATGAGGGAATACAGTCCAAAAAATAGGGACAAATATCCATTGAGGACATCAGAGCAAACCCACACAAACACAAGGAGGACATGTAGACTCCACAGCCAAGAATCAAACCAGATAACCTGTAGATGTCAGGCGACAATGTTACCACTGCACTACTGGCTGTGTTAAGTAACAAAATGCAGAAACCACAGATTTTATGAGGAACAGAACAGAAAAAATATGAGGCAAAAATCTGCAAACATTTTTACAAATGGTGGTGGGTAGGGAAGTCCGGCTTTTGCTAGTTGGGCCCAAGATACAGGGATCAAGCCTTATTCTCTACCCACCACCATGTAGCAACTGGGGCATTATACACACACCTTGATTAAGTCCTCCATAACTCTGCAAGCTAAGTCCACAGGCTGTTTCTGGGATTCCCTGCAAGATGTGAGTAGGCAATGCAGTCTGGTGTGCTTCTGGTCTGTGCAATTGCCACCACACAAACCTCTGGACTGGCTGGGAGGAGTTCCCTTCCTTTCCTATCTGGAGTTACAAGACATTAATTTATTTTATTTTTTTATTTTTATTTTCTACAGTGGGGGGACGCAATTATTTTTCTTTGTACAGGTGGTGGGGCTGCCATCCTATAACACGAGCTGCCCCTGAACACAAGTAACAAATACACACTCAAGTAAAGTGGGAGATAGAAAAAAGGATGCGGGTGTGGGTAAAGAAGAGTCAGAAACAAACAAAAGGGTTGATGTAATAGGAAAATCTGAGGGAAAGTCAGAGGGGAATGGCCAGTTTCTTTGGTAGGAATAGGCCCCATTTTTCTGTTTCTTTAAATAATGGAAAGAAAAGTAAACATAGGGATAGAGAAGGTGAAGGTATTCACAGCAGCTATGCCTATAGAACAAATGGCACTACACAAAACAGACAAAGTTAGTTTGTAAAAAAAACAGTAAGGACATTTAAGTTACACAGACAGCACACTACACAACATGGGCAGTGGAAAGTTGACAGACAAGATGGGGATGCATACCAGCCATGGTAAAATTCAGGAAAACATATCTAACTATTCACTATCATGTTATCACATGTTCCAAACTGTGTGGCAGCATGCTTGGATATGTATGACCAATGGTAAATGTGTGCTGTAGGGTAATAAATAAGGAGCACATTATAAACTGGTTGAATAAATATGCACCCAAATAGTCTGTAAGCAGAGCAGGTATAAGTCAAGCAACAGTACAGATAAATAAATTAAACAAATTACCCCTCAGGCAAAAGTGTCTCCAACCAAATAAACAACTGAAAGTAGCCAACAAATGCAAATGAAGACAGGATGCACAGCAACCACAAAATAACGGAACTTTAATCCAATTTAAAAGTAGGTAAACACTTTCACCATCATCACAATGACTTCTTCAGCCATTTAATATACAAAAATATCAAAGACATTATTAAATAGTCAATTTAAAATCACTACAAACCAATAAAAAAGCTCTACTCACATTTTCAATCCTAACTTCCTCATTCATACTTAGTGATGCTCCTTACATCATCAGTACCCCTCAGAGCACCCTTAAAGCACCGCATACCTAAAAATCATGTATCTACAGATTTACAAATCATCTGCTCTAAGTACATATCACTGTGCATGCCCTAAATAGGAATAAATCCCTAATAAACAACAAATATATAATAATATAATAGCCTATACATCATGACATTATATATAATATTAAACTAGACTATCTACTCAGACTTCTGTTCCTTAAAGCTGGTTTTATAGAAGCAACTCCATTAAGACCAGAGCCTTTGTCTGCTCGGAGTTTCAAAATCCACCACTACACACAGGTATACATGTGCATGTATGTGTGTCAGTGGCATAAATGGAATTCACATGAAATGAAGATCAAGAGACATACATAGATCAATGACATCTAATAATATGTTAAAATATATAGCAGCACAGACTAATTAATATAGCTCATTATGCACATGGATGCAAGAAGACTACATTAAGTAACACACAAGTACAATGATAACAAGGATGTATTGCAAGCATTAGCAAGCAGCTTATGTGCACATGTCATGCATTGTAAAAATAGCCATACATGTGGCATGTGGTCACTGCATCAAATTAAAACATGGCAATCATCAGTAGTTTTAACACAGGTAAACATCCTGCAAAATATAATAGGGAAATATGAAGGTGGGAGGGAGGTGTACAACCTAGACCCACATCAGGGTAAAGCAGGACAAGGTAAGCTGACACAATACAAATGCATGTGTACAGCACACAGGGTGCTGTAGAAACTACACAGAAATGCATTTAACAAAATGGAAAATGTATGTTAAATGGCCAGATTGCTTGTGGAGGTCCACATAACTGGACATATATAAAACACACATACACAGTAATGTGGAATCATGTCACATTAACATGCATAAGTAAGCATGCTAAAAATTACAAGCACATACACATGCAGATAAACTGTCACATGAATATAACAGAAATTCTTTTGCATGTCAACCACTCTGCTCATTACAGTGCACAGGATACCCCTGTGTGCATCACAACAGCATATCAGCAGTACACCACTGACTGCTCACTTGTCAAAGGTGTATTTCTGTGTCAGTATGTATCTATGTGCATACTCACTCACAGTCATGATATGTACAACTGTTTATGGAAGTTGTACAATGTCGCTACATTATAGGTGTGGAAATGCTACATACAACAAACATGGTGTAATATATTGTGAAAGAATTTGTAGTCTGTAACATTGTATACAGATTAACATTACCTAGCTAAATGATGCACATAGACAGGCTATACCTGTATATGATCCCATGTGGCATCAGTATTGCCAAGCCATAACACAACACCACATCATGGCAGTGGGACATCATAACAACTGTAATCCAAAAACATGTGGAATGACATGTATGCAATTTGCAGATACCTGATATGGCAAAACAGACATCCAAGACATGTAACACTGTTAGTGTTGGACTATGGATAACATACATCATCTGCCATTTCTCCCAGTAAGATATATGTTTACAGGTTGTTTATTGCAGCACTATCAACAGGTTACCTGTCACAATGCATGGACAGCTGAATCTATACAGACAGTGTAATATGTTAATGTGTGCCATGCACACATTGAAAACAAAGTAAATGTCACACAATAATAACACGTAAGCATGATGGATACATGTTATGTATACACAAGAGTGCATATACAGTCCAATCAATTAAATGTCAATTACCATTTTGGCAGCATAACACAGGTGAAGCACACAGACAATACCTACTGACCAGAGAGACCAGGCAGATGTGAATGAGACTCTCAAATGTTCTCACAAACTATCATCCTGAACATATCCCACATAGCCTGTGCAATATCATCATGTCTCTGCCAGGGCAGGTCCAAGCATCTTGGTGTCATCACCATCATTGTCACCATCACCTTCTGGGGAATCTGGTAGTGGCCTCGTATGTGCACATTGACATCCTTGGATTGGCAACCAGTCTTGGGTACCATGCTCTGCAATAATTAATTACAAAACAAACAATTGAAAAGAAAACAAAATGTCTATTACTCAGAATGGTCCCATGAAAATCATAGTGCAACACCATATTAAGCTGATGACAATTTACACAAGGACTGAAACACATCAATTATGGACAGTTACCTATGGCCCTAAATATCAAACTCCTATATAGGACAATAGTATTCTTTCCTGAACAATTGTCTATACTTAAACACGCTCACAGGTATTAGCTTTGTAAAAATGTATGAATGTTCAAAAAACATATTTTACTGTCTGCATGCAATTATTTAAATGAGCAGCCCCAACATGCCATTTAAAACAAAAGAGGAGAAAGGTACTGGACATTATTGTGGACAATAGTCAAACCAAATGACAAATTCTGAGTCAGGCAGCATGGTATTTGACTGAACACACATCAACGTAATGAGTACAACTCTGAAAGCAATGTGATATGTTCACTCAAAACAACTTTAGACATATCAGAATGTAATATACAGTATCTGTTAATAATAGTAGTGCATGTTTATAACTGTATGCATTATCTTCAGAAACAACCAGGAATCAGAAGGTTTACAAAACAAAACTTTCTGAACATGCTTGCTGATTATGAACTGCTGCTATTAAATGTGTACCTGCTCATGTATCAGTTAACCTAGACTAGAGCAGTGTTTTGAAAAAACAACCAAGGGGTTAGAGACAGAAACAATGCCAATGTTGACCTGATTGCGAGCTGCTGCTATCAAATAGATACCTGTTAAAGTCACACACTCATTGTATGTGAGACATATGCAATATCAATGTTGGATTGAAGGCCACACCACACAGTCTACAAACAGCAGTACAAACACCGACTCAGCAGACTCCCATTCACTCTGTGAATAGACAGGCTATGCATAACAGATCAGTCATCAGAAAACAAAGCCAAACATACACGTACACCAAACTATGCATCATAAGAAATAATCACAGCACTTACACTTTATGCAAAACACTCACCTTGAAACATGTGTGACAGATACATGCCATAAACTGTCACTTAGATTGTGGATGTATTGTGAAAAAATGTTTACTCACAAAGTGCTTCAAAAATACATAATAGATCAAAACTATAAATTTTATACACAGTTGTAATGACAGCTACTGTTTGTTGATTTCACTTACCTTAATGATGCATGATGAGTATTTTTTCATTCTAATCAATAAACGTGTTAATTTGAAAATGACTGCCCTGAAAGCAGTGGAATATGCATTATAGATCATAATATACATAAAATATTCAACATACCTCTGTACCGCCATTGCTGTTCAAGCTTGTGCATCTCAATGCAAATCCATATGTTCCAGCTGCGGTCCTCATCATCTAAAATAAAAAAAAAGATATTTTTAAAAATGCATTCTGCCAATAACAATATACATTTCACAGCACGATTTGTAGAATGTTTTTCTGAAGGACATTAGACAAACACAATACACAGTTGACATTTTACCATTCAGGTGTTAAGAGCTTTGACCACAGATTCAAGAACATGGGATTCAAACCTACAACTGCAATTGACATCCAGACTATAAACTTGCAACCTATCTGCTTACCTAACACATCATAACTGCAAATGATTGTTGTCTAGGCAATGAAATGTTATGACATCATCTTGATAGGGGCTGAAGTACTAAGCATGATCTTGGCTTAGGACTACAAAGTATGAACATATGCTACTCATGCAGCTAAACTGTTTTTAAATGACATTCATGTCAGCTCTGTGTTCATAACAATTAACAGTAATGGAGAGCATCAATTCCTCAGTCAGTGTGACAGGGTCATGCAACATCCAGCATATGTGAACAGAACCATACCTGTTGCTGTACATTACAAACACAGAAACATATGTGTGAGGACCAACGATCCTTGTTAAATTGCACATCACTAGTTAAAAACAGACATCTTCCCTGGTCTTCATTCCAGCTGTTAATGTGGCCATCGCAGTCCCTCAACACTAGAGGTTATTTTTTTTCTTTCTATTGCCATCAGTATTTCATGAAAAAACAGACCTTCATAGCATTTTTAAAAAGTATACAATATTAGCCTGAAATTTACTGAGACATGTAAAAAGATTTATCAAGATGTACTAATCCCACTGTTAAATAGTGGACGTTAACAGAATGTTATGGATTACGGGGATATCATTAGGAATTAGACAAATAACAGAGTTATTCACAGCAACACTGAAAATATACGTTAATATCAAAAAGTGCACTATGCTTAGTTAACTGAATACTATGGGTATATGAAATCAGTATAACATTTTTAGATATATGTGCCCCCTTTCAAAAATTGAACACAAAGCACATGAAATGTAGGCTAGTAAGCCTGTGTCCTTACAAGATGAGCTAAGACTTAGTACATTTTCCTCATACACAAATGGGCACTGCTCTTCAAACAATGTTGTTCACCAACTGATGTTATTATTAGGCTGTTACTGATCATTACCATGCACAACACAAATCCTAATATAAAGTACTGCAATATGCTTTTTAAAACAATGATATAAGTGAAGTTAACCAACAGGTTCCTCTATGTTGTTTAGAACCCAGACATGCCGAACAGTTATTTTACAGGCCACATTAACAGTCTACTAGAATTTCATTGCAGAAAGCAGGTACTGCAGGCACTTATTTGAAATTCTTTGATAAATGGCAGAATATGGAAACTGCATACAATTTGCACAGCTCTCATAGTGAAGACATAACAGCTATCAATATGTAACTAAAAACCTGTGTTCATGCAATGTTATGGGTATGTTTAAATTAAATAAATGCATCTGTGTACTTGTTTATGAAGAATAATGTAAGTTATATACGTGTTTGTCTTCCAACTTGTAACAGGGCAGTAGGTGATTTATTGGGACTACAACAGATTTAGGATTCTAGGTGTTGTAGAGGTCTATTATTCAGGAGAACAGACACTGTGAAATTTTGTACTTAGATGTTATAAAATATGTGCACATTTACAAAAGACAGTTACAGATATTATTCAATTATTAAATTAAATAACATGGGTATCAACAAATGTTCATATGGCAGTATGTACAAAGTCCACTGAATTTCACTGAATTCTCCCCACAAGCTAAGTCTCACAGCATCTAAAACATGGTTATAAAAACATATCTATGATATATGTGGCTGAAAGAAAAATTCTTAGGAATGTTAGGGTATACTTAGAATATTAGAGCAAGTGAACATGGCTTGGGATTCACAGGATTCTAAAGTTTCTAGGCATGTAAATATTATTATTCAGCATAAAAAGAAGAAAATTCTCAGAGATTGGCAGCAATATAAAATCAACATGGCTTATCCACCACCAAAATCTAACTTCTGAAACAGAAGCTATAATTCAACAAGACAAATTGCACATAAAAGAAACATACTGAAGAATACTTTCCCTAATGTGAACACTATTCAACATTTTAATTTTCCCTCTGCTTACTGAAGGTTTGCAGTGATCTAAGACACTGACTGTTGACAGAAGAGTTGCTACCGCCCAGTTGAATGAGTCAGTCTCCCCCTGCATATTCCCTCTCCACCTAGAGCTGACACTTCAGCCAATGTAACTGCTCCATCTTCTAATACTCTTTTATCTGATTTCAGGACTAATGAGCAGGATAGTTTTTATGTCCAGGACAGTTAAACAGCAAAGTTTATACCTCTAAAGGATGAAGATTAAAAGGGAGTGGGAGGGGAAAGGGAAGAGGCCACAGCATAGCAAGATCGAGAATGACATTTTAAATTCTCATATACCTTTTCCCCTATTTTTTCAGCACATCTTGTCCCCCGATTTCCAGTTCCAATACCATTTTCAACTTGTCTGGTTTTCCAATTAATTTAAATATGCAGTCAGTAGTGAAAAAAGGTTTTAATTTTATTCCAGCAAAACATGTGAGGAATATAGATATCATACTGGATCTGAAACTGTATGTTAGAAAGCTCAACTTGAAAAAAGGCTTTGTAAATAATAATTTTGCAACCAATGGAGGTGTGTTTAATAGCAGTTTAGATGATTCTAGTCCTACAGCATCAGTAGGTGATTTTGTTGATGGATCACAACACACAGTGATTCAAACTTTACCATTCATGGACATTTTAGACAATAGTTTGAATTCTCAGAATACAGATACTAAGGACAATTTCCTCAAAAGAAGAAGTATTGTTAATCCAATCCTCCATCCTACACTGAATATTCTCTCTAAAGTTTGTGAAACTGATATTAGAAATATATTAGCTAATAAACCACAGCACAAATAGTTTAACTTAAACTCTGAAGAGAAAAAAGCTCTACAACAGTTTTGTAATGACCCAAATATCAGAGTTATGAAGGTCAATAAAGGGGCTGGTATTGTGATTATGGACAGTAGAACTTACATACCCAAAATGGAAATGGCTTTGAACAAAAATGACACCTATCAGATAGTAGATCCTGATGAGGTGTTAAGATGCTTTGAAAAAATAGACCGCATATTACTGTATCTTTTTCATGATAACCTCATTACAGATTACAAGTCTGACTTCATGCAAGTAGGGAATCCTTGTATTGGTAAAATGTTTGGCATTCTGAAAATTCACAAAGATCAAATTAACCCTCCTTTGAGACACATTGTCTCCTCCAAACAAACAAAAAAAAATAGAACTGAATTTATTGCCAAACTTCTTGACTTTTATCTGAACCCTATAGTTAACTCCCAGTTTTATTTCAAAGACTCTTGGGAATTCTGGAATGACAGCTATATTTTTATCAGTGATTCCCTTGATGTTATTGGTTCCTTAAACAATGTTTTATTGGTTACACTTAACATAGTGGCTCTGTGCCCTAGCATTCATCATATAGATGGCATTTGCTTAGGGGAGAGATACCTCACCAATGATGCTGGTACAGAGTTGGGTAAAGCTCAGACTCTTTGTAAACTTCTACAATTAGTTCTGGAAAACAACTTTTTCATTTTCAGTGATAACATTTACTATCAAATTAAAGGTGTAGCCATGGGTGCTAAAATGGCACTGGCTTATGCTAATCTAGAGCTTAGTTCCTGGCAGGATGACTCATTTATTTGAAAGGATTCAGCCAAACACATCTCTACAAATGTTTCATTGATGATATTTTTTTCTCTGGCTGGACACTCAGAACGAATGAAATGATTTTATTTCAAGCATGAAAGAGAGCATATGGTTTCTTGACTTTACTATCTCAGTTATAGGTAAAACGGTTCATTTCTTGGACATTACCCTTTCATGTGATAATGTCTGTAACACATTCAACTCCAAGATTTATCATATAGGCACCTTTAGAAATAGTTATCTGGACTACAACAGTCAACATCTCCTGTTTATAAAAAGAAACATAGTGAAGTGCCAATTTGTATTATTAAGTAGACTTGTTAGTGAAGAAGAGCAGTTTTTTAAATAATTCAGCTTTCTCAGAAGTCTCTTTATAGAAAAAAGCTACCCCATTGAACTCATTGACTATTGTTTTTATGATGTTTATTCTAATAGGCATTCTCGGCACCAACCAAGTTTGAGATATGGTTTTCTACTAACACAGGTCCCACTATTAATGGCTGTCTGCATTTTCTGATACCTATTTAATTATTTGCAGAGCATCAGGCACTGCATTGTCAAAAACTGGAGCATTATTAATGTTAATCACGAATTAGCAAAAGCTCTAGGACCAGCCCTGTTCTTCTGCTATAACAAAACTACATCCTTGAAATCATTTCTGGAAAATGAAAAGATATAGCAGAGTAAACAACCCTCTGGTCCCACAGGAATGAACAGTTGTGGTCACTGTATTTGCTGTCAACAAATTCTGATCAGAGATAATCTCAAGTTAACAGCATGAAACTTTTCTCTCCATTTCAAAGATTCATTTGACTGCTCCACCAAGAATGTTGTGGACATTGTGATTTGTTCCCATTGTTGCTCTTTCTATATTGAAAAAACTATATGCAGATTAAGTGACAGAATAAAAGAGCATATCAGAGCAATTAGAATCACAGATATTAAAAATGCTTAGCTAAACATAGTCTAGTGTGCTCCTATTTTTCTAATTTTAAGTTTGCAGTTTTAGACAATGTGATAGTTCCATTTGGGGATGTCAACCCACTCCCTGAGGTCAGGGAATTAAAAGGCAAGTGAGACTTCAAGCAGACATGCCCCCAGGGCTCAAGGGAACTTTAAATATTAAATGTTTATTAAGATGGTTAAGATAATTGAGGACACCCACCTAATGGGTAGGGTTCTATTTATATTTTTTGAATTTAGAACTGTTACTGTAGTTTTACAATTTCGCTTGCTGTTTGCACTGTCTAGAGTATAAATTTAATTGAAGTTTCTGATGAAGTTCATGTTTTAAAATAGTAAACAAATGAAAGCGCTTAATTTTTAGTCTACAGTCTGAGTTCTTCAGATCAAGGTTTTTATTGTTTTATATACTTAGAATATTGGTACTGTAGGGATCTGCAGGCTGCCTCTGCACCTTGTTGACCTCATTTGAAGCTCAGCTGCATCCCTCTGATGCAGTTGATCATAGTGGTGATGAACCTGAACTCCAGTGTGGTACAGCCCCATCTTCTGTCAATGCTCCTTCGCTATATGGCTCCACACACTGATCATAGCAAAGTTCCTGCATCTGGCTCTCATCCATTGCCCCAATCTGGCATACACTGTCAACATCTGGGTCATCACCTAGTCAATCCAGTTGGGTGCACAGACATGTCTCAGCCTTCTTGATGTAGCCCTCATGATCCTCAAGAAGTAGAAATCTGAAAATCACAAAAACACAGAAATGCTCACTGAGGTCCCACTCAGCTTGCAGTTAGCAATGGTCTGATCTGTAACTGTATCAAAATTAATATTTGAAAGTGGCCCTGATACGTTCTAAGATTATTGGAAGATAATGGGCACATGCCACACATGGTGCCACTAATCAATACCTATTTGATGTTTAAACATTATACTTGAGAGTTTTGGTGCATTATGGCAAATGTTAATAAATGGGATTCCAAAAAATTTAATTTTAATTGACCTCATTAATTATGTATGGCACAGATGATGCTTTAAGATGGGTTCACACAAGGTGCACTTTGATTCTGTGACTCTAAGTGTGAGGTACACTGTCAGCTGGTGGAAGTTCTGCAGTGGTAATTAGTAAATCTGTTAAATATAATAATTTCAAAAGGTACATGTTTAAAGTCATATTTACTCAAAACATTTAAGTTTAACAAAAATTGTTAAAGGTTGCTGGAGTCATGTTGTCTGGAAATGTATGTATACAGGTGGTGTTCTTCTAAATAATTTGGTTCAGTCCTATATAGAGAGTGTACAACAGAGTGACACATTATGAGAGATTGTGGGATGCCACCAGTAGTGGACTACCACTGTCCACCCTAATGACATCACATTATTTTTGGCCTCACTGCATAGAGCAAGAGGGGAGCAATGAATTCCTGGTGGTGGGACTAAAGCTGGAGTCACAGGATGGAGATGTATGTATCTATGCTCAGTAATGGGATGAGTATTGTAACACTCACTGCATATTACTTCAGCATGCATATTCATGTATTGCTGTGTCTGATTTACAGCAGCAGAGGTGAGCTGTGAACACACTTCCGCACAGGTTGAGGATGATATCATTAAGTATAATTACATGAATCTGAGTTACAATATAATAGCAAACTAGGTCAACACAGTGGTAAACCAAGCCACGAAGAAACATACTAATTCAAAAACCAAACAAGGACTAAGGAAATGCCAAATAATATTTCATGTTAGATGACAAAGCTTTCGGATATAGCTACCCTTCTTCAGTGAATTAGAAGCAAAATATCACTAACATTCCATCTCATAAACATTCAGATCATGTGACACAGCCCTATCATTATGTAAAGACATACTGATGTAAGAAATGTATATCGCATCCAGTATACTTACAAGCATTAAAAATCATTGATACTTTACAAGTAAGCACTTTGCATTAACTATTAAGCAATTGATGGAATAAAAAAGTAGAATAAAAAGTATATATGTATATATAAATTACAGTAAATAAGTTTGCTTCAATTTTAAGATGGGTTTAATGTTGATACTACCATTTAACTCAGGTTCAGCATCAGCCTGCAATTGCAAAATCCAATTATATTTACACACCTCTAATCTATTATTCAAGTCACTACTGCTTCAATTTTTTGCACAACTTGTATAACCCTAAAATAAAACTCATGGTCAGTGCCCATGTCAATAATATGTTTAGCCAAGGCGTTCATGGTAACTTTCCTACGTATTTAAAAAAAATGTAGTATAATATGATCTTTAAGCTTACATACGAATTTACCTACGTAAACTGAAGTACACTTAATGTGTGTCACTAGGTATACAATATGTAATGCATTACATGTTGCAAAACAATAAAAACAGCATTTCCTTTTAATTGTTGGATGAATAAAGGAATCATCATTCAATATGTATTTGTAAAGTACACAATTAAAGCAGGGAAAATGCCTTTTCTGACAGACTGACAATTTTTCACAATGGTCGAAGTGTCATTATTACATAAGTGCTTCTTTAAATTTGGGCAATTCCTATAGGCAAAAGATGGCCTATCACCAATAATTTCTTTAATTTCAGGCATGCCCCAGTTTTTATTAATTATTTCCTTCACCTGACTTACTTGCCTAGTATAGGTTGCAGTGTAATGCAAAGTTTCCATTCTATTTTGAATGTCAGAGTTCCTATTCTCAGATGTACATGCTTTAAAATATGGCCTGTCAAAATGTTTTCTGTTATTCATGGTATCCATTTTAATATTATCCAAGGTTTCTCTTTTATATCCCCTCTCTAAGAATTCCTGTGACATCTCATTCATTTGTTCATAATGTTTAGTGTCATTATTCAGTCTGCTCACTCATAGAAATTGACATTTTACTATCCCCTTAAAAGTATAAGGTGTGTGCATACTAGATCTATGCATGTATCTAGTGGTTTGAATTTCCTATGAATTAATCTGTTAATGTTATTACCTAGCCAGGCCAATTGTACATCTAAAAAACATAACTGCTACATCAGATGTTCACAGGTAAACTTGATAATAGGTTTATAGGTAGGTACTAGGCAATTGGTCCAAGGGCCTAAGTAAGCCTAGCCAACAAGGTTCCCTGGCTTATGCCACCCAATAAAGTTATTTTCCTGTGCCCCTGTTGAGCAGAGCCACCAAAGTGATCCCCAGGGTGTATTTCCTATTTTCCATACACTCATCAAGATTTTTCTTGAAGAGTGCTAATGAGGAACTTTGCTTGACATAGATGGGTAGCTTGTCCGAGATTATAGGAATTCTCTGGGACAGGAATCTATCCCTCCAGCATGTCCTGTTTATTGTGGTGACAAGGTTTAGGTCCCTTGACCATATAGCTCGGAGGGATTGGGATTTCCTTAGTTGTAGCATGTCCAACAATTCTGAGTTTGACATAGGTTTATATGTTAGGCAGAGATCACCTCAGAGTAGGTGATATGCTATGGAGTAAAGCTGGAGTTTTTTGAGACAGTCAATGTAGGGCATCTGTTTGAGGCCAGTAATCCTTTTTCTGAGGTACTTCTGTGGCCTTTCCAGCTGCTGCAGATGTCTTAAGAGGTACATTCCAAAAGGGACATTGTACTCAATAATGGGTCTAGTGAGTGTTGAGTAGAGGGGAACAATTACCTATTTTTTCATGGATGAGAACCCTTTTGTGATGAGGTGTGCCATGTAGAAGGATTTACTGACTACTGTGGCAATGTGATTATCAAAAGAGAGACTATTGCCCACCTGGGTCCCAAGGTCTCTTATCACACATTCAGCATTAAGTAGACTGCCGCCAAAGTGGTATTTCATGGGTACAGAGTTTTTACCAAAGGGGATGACAATGCACTTTTTGTCATTGAGCTTGAGGCCATGGCTCAGACACCAGTCATCTGTCTCAGTGAGGCTGAGGATGTCCATATCATTTGGGGACTCAAATATGGCTCCTAGTTTGCAGTCATCTGTGAACTTTGTTAGCCTGTACTTCAGAGAAGTAGATACCAAACAGGAGAGGTCCCAGAACTGAACCCAGTGGTACTCTACTTGTCAATGGTTTGAAGTCAGATTTGGAGTCTGCAACTTTTACGGTGTGGGTTATGTCAGTGAGCCAGTTGGCAACCCATCTTGTGACATAGGGATTTATACCTAGTTTAGTGAGTTTAACTATAATTCCAGAATGGAGGATGGTGTCTAAAGCCTTGGCGAGGTCAAGATAGGCTGTGTGAACCACCTCACCCTCATCTACGGCTTTGGTGACTGCCTCAAAGAAGTTGATCAAGTTCAGGAGGCATGACCTCTCTTTCACAAACCCAAACTGGGTGGGGTTCAGAGTTTGGAGGTTACCAATGTCTTTGTTTATGAGTTTCATGATGATATATTCCATGGCCTTACAGACCAAGCTCGTCAGGCTAATAGGGCAACATTTCCTGGGATCCGTGGTGGCTCCTCCTTTGTGGAGTGGGATAACTGTTGCTGTGCACTATTCAGTGGGCATAAAGCCTGACATGAGGCTATGATTGAACATTGTGCTTAGGTGGGGAGCCAGTTTGTTCTGAAGTTCATGTAAAACGCAGCCTGGGATGTTGTCCGGTCCCATGGATGCTGTATTTTTGGCTTTAGAAAGTGCAGCTTTTACCTGTGTAGTTGTGATTACAGGACTCTGCATTCTTTCTGTATAGATATGGGCCCTTTAGGGGGTGAGAGGTGGGTAAAGTTAGCAGTGAACCTATCTGCCAATTGTGTTAACTAACAGTATAAATATATTGTTAGTTAACACAATTTCTAGAAGCTCACAGAATGTCTCATTTTTCGTTCCACTCATATCAATATTTACACATAAAAACTACAAATAGCCTCAATACTAAATTCATTGGGAATAATGCTAAAAAGAGAATTGATGTCTAGGGAAGCAAAAATGAAATCAGTTCCACCTTTCTGTACCTGCCATTCATATAATTTTACTAAAAAATCACCCGTGTCCTGTATATAACTTTTTACCTTATTAGGGATAGGGATGTAGATAGGTAGTTATCTGGTGAAAATCCTCCATTCTACCTAGATTTCCACCAACCAGTGAAGCATAAGAGATACTCATACCATTAAGCAGTTGTATAGAATTACTACTTAAATTGACCCCGTCATTAGTTGCTAAAGTTGCAGGCATGGCAGTATTTGTAGATGAATTGCTATTATTTACATTGGAGTACATAGCAGGAGTTAGAAATCATGGGAATGAGTCAAGGGCAAAAAGAAAGAGTCTATTTGAGGAGCATTCTTTTTCCTTTCATGAGCGGGTTTAGGCCAAGAGAAAATGTTTTCTGATTTGAAGTCATTGATGTCTCTAATTAGCTTATGTTTTTTCGTAAGCTCTAATTTATTCTCATGGGCAATCAATCTCTCAAGCATTGAATTGTATAAAGAAATATGATCTTTGAAGGTGGGGAGTCAAGTGATTTCATATTCTAGTTTTAAAACTTCATCTTGCAACTCATTTTTAATACTAATAAAAAATGGTTCATCAGAACCATGTATTCATTACTCACTTTCAAATTCATCTCTTGCTGTGAGCACACTTCCACACAGGGAGAGGATGATGAATTCAAGTATAAGTGCATGTGTTGGTACTTCTGAGTCACAGGCAGAGCAGCTGAAGCAGCGTTTGCAATAGGGTTACCACCTGTCCAACTTTGCGAGGGACAGTCCCTCTTTGAGCACTTGTGTCCTGAAAAAAATTTGAAAAAATGGCATATGTCCTGAGATTTTTTAGGACAAAAATTTTCCTACATTTTCTTTAATAGTTGCATAAAACAGTTATTTTGTATCTGAAATACCTAATTGTTATAAGAAACAGAATAAACAGCTAAAATGCTACAAGAACAAGCATTTACTTAGGCAAAAAAGGGAAACTCTGTCCTTTGTACTGGCCGTGGGTGTGTTTTGCCCTGCAAAATCTGACGTTTCTACAAAAAAGTGCCACTTTGGCCATTTGAAAAGGTGGCAACCCTAATTTGCAATGTTTATTGCATTAATATTCACAGGTCCATCTACTTTAGGCCTATACCAGGGAGCAGTAGTTGAGTGTTTCTATACTGTTGCTGTGCACACTACCTTGTAAGTGCCCCTCCTCATTTAATGGATCTGCAGTTTACTATTATGTTGTTGTTTCACTAACACTGAACACTACAAGTACATCCACTCGAGGGGCAAGCCATACATTATCAAGTGCAAACAGACTAGATATATTACAGATACATTTTCATAGCTTTCAACAATGTATAGCACATGTAATGCCTGACATTTTGTCAATATTTGTCAGTACAGGCTATTTCAGTGTACAGTTCCACAGCATCCATCATGTGAGTATTTGCAGCCCATATTACTGTGTTGTAAATGTGATGGTATCAGCATTTATTTTGCTAAATACATGACTGTGTTATCTTTCTCTTTATTTTACCACTGCAGGATCCACAGCACAACTCACAACCTCTACACAGCAGGAGTCCTCAAGGGCACACGAGTGGTATGTGCATGTAATACATTCTGCTTGTTTTAATTGTGTTTGTCTGATAAATGGTGTGAATGATGTGATCCATAATGTTTTTCTTTCCTTAAACTAGTTGAAGTTCTACCCAGCTGAACAACAACATCATACCTTCAGTGCTTGACAGGTGTGCTTTTATTTTTTTTATGCATCACATATGTCATACTGTATATGTTGGCCATGTTAATAGATTATATAGTTATGGTATGTACATTCCATGAAACATACATGCAATACACTGCAAGTGAAGTAATTAGCATTTGTAATACTGCAGTGAAATATATATGCTAAGTTTCTTTGATATTCATCATGTGCTGTAGGCACATTGTCCTGATCTGTGTCTTTGTATCTTGCAGCACATCAACTGTCTTTAACATCCAGCATCTCATCAAGAGGCCATGATGTCATTCATGATGTGCCTCAGCCTGGTAGTATGGCCCCTGGCACAGAGGACCTGATACTGATGTTACACTGGATGTATCCTCAGATGTGGAGATCTACTTGGCAATGCATTCAGAAGATGATGGCACAGGGACAATGAACAGGGAGAGACTGTTGAACAATGTACCACAGTTGGGAGTACTGCTGCTTCATCTCAACATGGTGTTGTACCCCCATCTCCTCTGTCAATCAACCAGGGTAGAATGCATATGTATGTGTTTGTGGCAGGGTTGACAGTGGTATGAGATGTCAGAGAGGTTGACCAAGACTGCGTTAGAGTGTGTCCAACAGTGTAGTATACATAACTGCCTCAAATTATTTCAGTACCACTTACTGTGATATGTGTTTTCTGAAATAAAAATGACTGCATTATGTCATGCATGCTTTCTCTTTTTTTCATGTTATACTATTGTACAGATATGTAAGTGCAGCACTGATGTGTGCCCCTTGTTTACCATAGAATGATACAAAAAACTGAGTGTGTACACATTCCTGTGTCAGTTGTGCCCTGACTTGATTGTTTGTTTTGACACATAATCTGAAACAATTAGGATGGTTAGAGCTTCTGAATCAGATTCACTTTAAACAACTCACCACTGTGCACAAAACCCTTTTCCAAACTACCACTACCCCAATACTTGCTAGTCTCATTACCCAATATAAGAACCTTTCAACTTTACGCTCATCTAATAAACTACTTGTATCAAAATGTAAATCTAATAACATGGCAGGAGATGCTCTGTTCTCAAATGCAGTTGGAAAGTATTGGAACCAACTCCCCCATGAACTTACATCACTGTCTTCATTTACACTTTTTAAACACAATCTGAAACTCTATCTTAAAACCCATTGGTTATGTCCCTGTACAAATCCAGACTAATCTCATACTATATCCCAAATACCCTCTCTTAAGACCTAATTCCTGCTCTATCTGTGTCTTTTTAGATCAAGGCCTATCCTTGGCAAAAACATATCTTATCCTAATAGAGATAATTTAAATACCTAGTTAAATTCTTCTGCATATAATTCTAAAGCATCCTACCTAAGGCAGGCAACAAGTATTGTTTAAACTGTGAGCATTGCTGAACTGTTGAAACTTGAAGTATGCATTTGTTTAACAATTACTTTCTAGTTACTAATGACGTCTTGTACATAAAGTCTAAAATATCTTATCTAATGCTTGTAACGTATTTTTGTATAAACTGTGAAGATTCCTGAACTGTTTAAAATTTGTAGTATTTAACTGTATAACAACTAGTACCTGTATGTTAGTAGTCTAGTAATCTCTTGGAGCTTATCTCCCCGGGACTCTACTGAAAATGGACATAAATCCAGTTAGACTATCCCAGTCAACAAATGTAAAATAAATCAAATAAATAAAATAAAATTTGCATGTGTTCATGTTAGAATATGTTAGGAGTATGTTATGTGTGATGCTCAGTGTGTAATTACCATTAGATGCAATCTTTGTTGCTGCCATGGGGCAACACTTGGACTAGACATCACTATTTCATCTGTGTACTCATGTACATATGACTTGTCATAACTCAAATGTTTGGGTCAGATTCTACTGTATAGCCTGGGCCTACACTTCTGGTCACACTCTGCGTTGCCTACGCCTGTGATTTTTGTCCCCAGTATCTTTCTGCTCCTCCTCTGATAACTGCTGGATGGTCTCTTCAGACATTTGTGTTTCTTGGGGTAGTTCAACCACACCTAAAGCTAGAAGACTACCATGTGCTTGGGTTAGCATGTCATGGAGCATGGCATATATCATTATTTTCTCTGCTGTCTTCTCAGGTTTGTATTGCAGTGCACCTCCGGATGTGTCCAGTCATGTGAAGCTAGCATTTAACACACCAAACACATGCTCCATGGTACTTCTGGTTGTTGTGTGTGCTCCACAGTAGACCTTTTGTGCAGGGTTTGATGGTTTGTGTTAAATGGTCATTAACCACAGCTCAAGTGGATAACCACAGTCACCTGTTGTGGGTATAAAAATATTGTTGGTCAGGCTAGATATTGATGAGTGGGGTATCCTTAACTATCATCATAGCTGTGTTCTTACATTTGCCCAGTAGCAATCCTCAGGTGTTTTACCTTGCTGGAATGCAGTCCTAAGTCCACGTTTCCTCCAAATGGCAACAACATGGACACTTTCTGGGTGTGTTGCCATGATGTTTGTTATACTGCTATCTTGGCAGTTGATGTAAGCCCATTCTGTTTAAGTATCGGTCTGCTTCTGGATGTACTAGTATCTTGATGGGTATAGGTATGCAATCCATCACACCAAGTACACGTGGGAAGTTTGCTATGTTATAGAACTGGTGCATTGCAGTTCTTCACTCCATGGGGGTGAATGGAAAGTGTATCTCTTCATCCACCTTGCTGCACATTGCTCCTAGAAATTTTGCCAGGATATGATTGGCAGCTGTCTGTGATACTCCCACAGCATCCCCCATGTGTCTTTTGGAATGTCCCAGATACAAATAGATCCAGGCTGAGACACATTTTGGCTATAAGGAGAATGGAATTTTCTCACAGTGTCTGCAGAGACATATATGGGGCACACATGCTACAGACAGCCTGCACCATTTGTCTGTCTAGATGATATCTGTTGATTATTTCCTGGACTAACCACTGGTTTAGTTGCAGCCTTGCTCTGACTCTAGCTGGCTACCTTCTAGGACTCACAGCCACAGCCTCATTTATGGCTTGCATTACTGCTGCCTGTTGCAGTATACTACCAGCAGGTTGCATTTTAATTTTTTATTTTTATTTCATTTTGCTACGGATTTTGATGTAATCCATATTATCCACTTGAATTCCTTGGGGTCCATAGCGTATGCACCTAGGATTTCAAAAACAGAATAAATGCAGCTGTTTGTAGCATTTGAGTTACATTGTGTGTGCACGATGTGTTTTGGAATCACACTGGCCTGCATAGAATCGCTAATTATCCCATGCTGAATATTCAAGTACTCAGTCTGCCTTCAGTGTGCTTTCCAGAATCGCATCCACAGCAGGTGCGCTAAAGTCTTCTTTCTGTGTGCTGTACTGTCTATAAATAGCTTCCGTGAACTTTATGGAATCCAGTCCTTTGTATAATTGCCATGGTTGATCTTTTAGTTAACCAGTTACTAATCCAATTAATAGCCAATTGTTGTTAAAAAAAAAACAGACATTTGGCTGTGAAATCTAACAAAAAGAACTAGACAAAAATAATTTTCTGTGTCTATTTGTTGGTTAAAATACATACTTGTTTGGAAACAATAATTAGAATTTACTAAAACAATGATTTCATAAAATAAAGTTTTGTTTCTAAACAGCCTTATAACTTGACATTGCAATAACTTACGTTTTAGTACCAAATAATACAGACTGTTACAAATTGTAGTTATTGATAAAAGATAAAAAAGTCAACCCTGAATGTTCAGTCAGTGTATTGCTTGCATAATAGTACTTTCAGTAATTACTTGTACTGATTTTATCTCAGTTTTATGATTTTCCTTATTTTCTATATTTTCAAAGGAACTAGAACAACATTAAAATATAGATCTATTTTGTTTATCTTATAAACATGACATTTGTATAAGTGTTTATTAGTAACTTCTTTTTAAGTTTTGCATCACTCATGTAATCAAATTCCAGCAGCTGTGAGCTGTAACTGTAACTTGCACCTTAGCAATGTGTTACTGCTGTAATAATCAATTTTACAATCATTCATTTACATATAGTTTAAGTTCCCCATGTTAACACTAACACTAACACATCACAGTGTTTGATCAAGCATAAAAATTATTTGACATTTGATACTCATAAATTTGGTAGGTGAGATGTCAAGACACATTTTACAATCATAATATATACAGTGAATTATTTCTATGTTTTTTTACCCCTCGATCCCAGAATCAGCCATCAAGCCTAACTCACAACCAAGGCAGCCGTAAACTACGTCTATTGTATGAATAACCCCAATAATTACTTGTTGAAATTGGTTGCTTCCATTGCCATCATAGTTAAAAAATGTTTGGCAGAATTCACTAATCAAAAAGACCAAATAGGTCAGTGTTAAATGAAATAAATACTGTAATGAAAGATCAATACACAGGAGGTTCAGGTTCAGGTTCTTTACTAGTGTACACCAGGAGGCAAAAAACGTACAAGTACAGAATATTGCATGAATGAAACAGGAAGAACACAACTTTTATAGTATTTCTTATTAATATTAACCCGCCGGGCTGATGTAGTCAGTCACAAGGGGTTTTACATCACTTTAGCTTACAATATTCTATTCATCTAAAATGCTGATACTACATTTTGCTTAAAAAGTTTTCTAGTAAACAACGTGGCCTTGCTAGCCACCTGGTTAGCTACAATACCCTTTTACAAAAGTTTCCACTCAAGGTTCTAAATGAATTCGAACATAATAGTAGATACAGTTCTCAATACATTTTTCTTGTTACATGTTATCATTCCCTCCTTGCAGCCAGTGCGTTATCTAGTAACATATACAAGTTCGATTGCTCAGGCGGAAAAGAGCAGAAGATTCTCATTATTTCACACATTTAATTTCCTGACCCAGCAGATAATCACTTGTGAGAAGCATAAACATTAATTCTTGCTGAGCTAGCAGCTACTGGGGTCAGAGGCCAACTTGCAAAAGGCACACTGCAGTTTACAAAAGCTTCTTGCAGTTTCATATGAATTTATTTTTCTTGTCATAACATTAATAGAATAAAATGCATTATATCTTTCTTATTTCTTAATAAGCACTAAACATATACATTAATACATAATTTTCTAACATTTTCCCCCCTGTTAATACTTTTTATTCTATTCTCAGAAGTTTAAACGATTTTTATTTCTTCTCCTAACCTCTTCCACTTGGGATTTGCAGTTAAGAGAGTCATTCAGTTTAGACTTCGAGGAGAATTTCATTTGGAACCAATTCCTCAAGTTCAATGTCTTGATACAAGGTTTCAGAGACAGACATATCTATAAAATCTTTAATTAATCTTTTCATGCAGGGGATTCCACAACAAACACATGCTCCTAATAGGAGTAAACCCACACAAATGGCAATCAGAATATTCATTAGGATGGAACCCCACCCCCCCCATACAGATTCTGGAAAAAATCCGTCAAAGGGTTTGGGCCTGGTTTGGTCATGGTCGACACTTGCTGAATCACCTCCAGATGGTTATTAATTTCATCTCTATTATCTGTTATGTACGCACAGCATTCTTCTTTGATAAGTGCACATGTACCACCTCTCGCCGCTAGGGTGAAGTCAAGAGCTATCCGATTTTGCAACACAACAGTTCTCATGGCATTCAGTTCATCAGTCACTAATTCAAGAGCAGAAAAAGTTGCATTACTCATTACTTCGAGAAGTTTCAACAGTTTTCTCAGCTCACAAATCGATTTGACTGCACCATATGCTGGGAGTATACCTGCCCAAGATATAACACTGTCACTCAAGTCCATATGAGTCAATTTGTCTTTGTCCTTCACAGAATTATGGTCTTTCCAACCTGCTTCAACTCACCCTACTGGATTCACAGGTTTCTCGATTGGATCTTTGGTTTTCTTGGAAACATCTCTCATGTTCCGTATTTTACCCAGAGGTAATTCTGCAGTGTGTCGTATGGCCGGAACCAGGTAGCCCAAAAAACAACTACTGGACCAGTTCTCAGGTAGCCATTTGTATGCCTTTTTCCCACATACAAAATAAAAGTTTTCAACTTTAGTGCTAATACGCACCAACCCTGCATGAAACATTTTCTTATCTATGATTGACAATTGTTTAATTAAAACAGGATTTCTTTGTACTTCATTCAATTTTGTTTTCATTGAGTTCAAGTATGAATCATAGTTAGTATTGCAAACAGAACCCCCACTTTTAGTTGTAATATAACATTTATAAGATATTGTTATGTTACAGTTACTCCAGCCCACCTGGAGAGTATCATTCTTGAAAAAACACACAATCCCTTTTTGTGTAACAGGTGAACACAATGCTATTTTATTCTGTGATCTCACAGTTCCTGTGTCAAAAAGCAAATTCTCCCAAGTCTCATTGATCCCTAAAGGAACAGCGGACATTAGTAGTCCTCCATATGCTGTTGGTATAGCTGTACAAACCCAGCAGTTTGAAATGTTCATAGTCTCAGCATATACACGTTTAATTGCTAGGTATGTGTTAAAGTTTGGATGCCAGTCTATGGATGTCTCATCACATTTATCCAGTTTTACTTGTGTGGCTGAGAAATGAAAAAAACACAACAAAAAGAAAATTGTCAAAAGTACAGTCAACAAGTGTATGCTCAATAATATGATTATGCAACATTTTTGAAGTTGGTCTGCATTCTTATCTTTGGCCATTTTGTTCTTGTTGCATACCAGTTACAATGTTTTTATCAAGATGAAAGTTCTTTACCAGTTTACAGTGTGTCAAATGGATCCAAGATGACCTTTCGGCTATTTTGACTGCAGTAGGCGTGGCTGGCAGTACCTGGTATGGTCCTTCCCACTTCGGGCTTTCCCAATTCTTCCTCTTTGTTACCTTCACCCAGATCCAGGACCCCAGGGCTAGAATCGCTTCCAATGGTCTGGTCTGTTCTTTATCTGAAAAAGAGTTAAACTGCAAGAGAGATTTATTTGTTAACAGTTTCCTCATATAACTAGCTAGTGAACTATCAGCCTCCTGGTCTGCAGGCATGAGAGCTTTCCACTGAGGTACATAATATGCTCCCCCAAACACCATTTCAAAAGGAGTTAAACCCTTTACCTTTGGAACTGTTCGCATACTCAGCAGCGCCAGAGGCAGACAGTGCACCCAGTTCTTTTGGGTTTCATTGACTAACTTTCTAAGTTTGTTCTTGAGGACTCCATTGTGCCTCTCCACCAGTCCTGCAGACTGAGGGTGATAAGCACAATGGTTCTTAAGGGAAATCCCAAAAAAGCATCCCAATTGCTGTATGGTCTGATTCACAAAATGTGTACCATTGTCACTATAGATCCTTTCCGGTATGCCAAATCTTGGAATAATCTCCTTTATGAGAGCTTTTGCCACTGTTGTAGCATCTGGGTTTTTAGTCGGAAAGGCTTCCACCCATTTGGAAAACATATCTACAATGACAAGGCAATACCTTTTGTTATCACATTTGTTCAATTCTATAAAATCCGTACAAATAGTATGGAATGGATATGGCGGTGTAGGAAAACTTCCTTGTTTAGGTTTAAATGCCCCTTGTGCATGATGTTTGTTACAAATATGACATGCTGCACAAAATTGTTTTGTGTAATTTGTGAATTCATATGTTTGGAATATTCGGTTTACTAACTGTACTATCCCCCCTGTTGAGACATGGCACTGCCCATGGCTCAACAAAGATGCATATCTAAACAAATTAGATGGCAAAATTGTTTTTTTCTCTTTGGAGATGTACAGCCCGTTTTCAAGGATTGCTCCTCGTTTTTCCCATTTTTGTTTTTCTGCTTTTGTGGTAAGCATCTGCATCGTTTTTAACATTTCTAGGTCTAAAATTTCAGAGGGTTGTAATTCCTCATCTAAAAGTAAAGTTTCTGAGTCTGAAGCTGCTTGCTTCACAGCTGCATCAGCTCTCGCATTATCTTTTGAAATTCTGTCCTGCTGTTTCGTATGAGCTATGCATTTGCAAATAGCTACTTTAGTAGGTAACTGAATAGATTCTAACAATTCTAAAATAAATTGTGCATGATTAATTGGTTTACCACTAGATGTTATCATCCCTCTATTTTTCCACTGCTGTGCAAAAACATGTACAGTAGAAAAAGCATACTGACTGTCAGTATATATGTTTACACATTTGTCTTTTGCTAAGGTACAAGCTCGTGTTAAGGCAATCAATTCTGCTGCTTGTGCAGACAAGTTATGTGGTAAGGATTGGGCTTCTAAGGTTTCAGTGTCTGTAACTATTGCATATCCCACTAGATTTTTCCCTGTAGGGCCCCTTCTGCATGAGCCGTCCACGTAATATGTCACCTTGGCCTTATCCAAGGGAATATCTGTGAGATCTTGTCTGGGTAAGGTTTTCTGCTCAATTTCTTGCAGGCAACTGTGTGGTGTGCCATCTGCAGGAGTTGGGAGCAAAGTTGATGGATTTAATGTCGTGCATCGTTCAATTGTCATATGAGGTTGGCTCAACAGTATAGTCATACAGGAAAGGTGTCTAGCAGGAGAAAGATAAGTTACCTTTTCTTGCAGTAAAATTATCGCAACCGCATGAGGCACTCTCAATGTGAGAGGGTGGAATAACACCACTGAGGCTGAAGCCTGTACTGCCATTGCAGCTGCAACCACTGCTTGCACACAGTGGGGCAAGGATCGCACCACAGGGTCTAACTGTGATGAATAGTAAGCTATGGGGCATTGCTTATCCCCATGTTGTTGTGTCAACACTGATGTCATATATCCTTGCTTACAGTCTACAGCTTGAAAGAAACGTTTATGATAGTTTGGTAATCCTAGAACTAATGAAGAAGCTATTAATTGCTTCAACCTGCAGAAAGCCATTTCTGCTTCAGGTGTCCATTGTAATAAATCCTGTGCTGCCATCAGCTTTTTGTATATGAGGTCAGTCAGTGGAGCAGATTCCAAAGCATAGTTTGGTATCCAACTCTGGCAGAAATTAGTTGTTCCCAGGAAGGACATAATTTCCTTCTTGGTCGCTGGTTTGGGTGCTTGTAAAATCGCTGTTTTTCTATCCTCATCTAGTATTCTACCTTCTTTGGATATTACATATCCTAGGTATCTAACTTGTTTTCTCCAAAGCTGTCATTTGTTTTTGTTTACTTTGTGTCCCTGTATTGCTAAGAATTGTAACAGTGCTATGGTATCCTCCCTGCATTGCTGCTGGGTGGGGGCTGCTAGCAAGATGTCGTCTACATAAAGTATAATTTGACTACCCCCGGTGGGGTGAATCCTGCCAAATTCCTAGCCATTTCTTGTGCGAATATTGTTGGACTCTCACAATATCCCTGTGGTAGTCGAGTATAGGTATACCTTTTCCCCTGAAATGTAAATGCAAACCAATATTGGCTATCAGGATGTATAGGTATTGAAAAGAAAGCATTGCTGATATCTACCACAGAGAAATATTTCTGGTGAGGTTTCAAATCATTTAACAAAGTGTGTGGATCTGGCACCGTAGGTGCTCTAGGTATTACTGCATTATTTACAGCTTGTAAGTCCTGAACCATACGCCATTCCCCGTTTGCCTTTTTAACAAAAATAGGGGTGTATTACATTGTGAATCAGGAGATTCTACCAGTACTCCTTCTCTAAGTAATGCTGCTATTATAGGTTTGATTCCTATCTCTGCATCCTTTCTCAAAGGATATTGTCTCTTCTGTGGTCTGAATGCTGACTTTGGTGTAATAGTAACTGGTCCTGCTGTTCGAATAAGTCCTACATCTGACTTGCCTGTTGACCAAATAATCTTTGGTATGTTACATAAGGCTTTCTCCTCCTCTTCTAATAAGAATGCTAATCAGCTGTCCTCACTAGACTGCAAGTGTACAGCTGGGTGTGCCTGTTTTAGACAATTCAGTTTTTGTTTCTGTATTCCCTGCTCTGATAATTCTAAATCAGTTTGTTTCTCCCATCTTGTTACCTTTTCTTCTAGGTCTACCCATTTTACATTTTTGTTCTTAGTTAAACTGACATGTGGTAATCGATTCGATTTTTATAGCGCAAGGAATTCTTGAGGTAATGAACAGCTAACAACACTGTTCCCTCAGTATCCCAGTACAGATTACGTAACACTAATCTGTTTGCACGATTTCTGAACAATTCTTGCTCATATTCCTTATCAGGTCCTGGTGTGCTACAGTAATACAGAGTGCAATGCAACAAATGCTGTGTGTCAGTGTCAAGGGAGGGGGATTTACTGATGGCTACATTCATCAGTTCCTCGGTCACTGCCCCTGGACCAGTTGTAACTAAGTCCTGGCTGTACCAGTAAAAAGTTTCACCCTCCGGTCCCACCACAAAAGTATCCATTTGTCACTGTGTCTCCATACCCTGCATAGTCGGAACTAATGCTATGCCAAATATCTGCATAAGGTCCCTACCTAATAGGTTCACTGGACATTTTGCAGAAACAACAATTTTACTTCTTCGATTCATCCCTGAAACAGGGTCAGTTATTGCTATATCATGGGAAAGTGGTTCCCGGTATAGCTGTCCATTTTCAGCTTTCACTAATATATAATCAGGTGATTCTGAATGTTCCGGTAACTTGGAGGGGTGTATCAGAGTCTGTGATGCTCCTGAATCACACAGGAATTTAACTTCCTTCCCCTCCACCAGAAGTGTAACTTCCAGTTTTGTGTCTTCTAGGTAGAGCTCTAGGCTCAATAATGCTAAATCTAAAATCTCATTTTCTTCATCCTCCATGTCTACTTGCACTTCCTCTACTCCTTCTATCACATTTACATTTGTTCTTTCTTTATTGTCTTTTCCCGATGATTTCTGACTCTCATATGGTGTATCTTCACTTTCATATAGTCAGTCCTCATCTCCCTTATCCTCTGTGGTTACCTTCTTATTTTGTTTACAATCCCTAGCTAGATGTCCCTTCTTCCCGCATTTAAAGCATTCACCTCTCTTTTTTCTTTCTTCAAAGTCCTCTGACCGTTTGTCAGACGGTTTATTTCTTTGTGCATTTTTCTTACCCTTTTTACCAGACTGTAATACATAAACTTCAGCTCCGTCTTCAGCAGTGAAGACTTGTGCTTTCTTTTTCTTTTTGCTATTAAAATGTCTTTCAGCATGTCTAGAATATTCAAGTAAGGCTTGTAACCTACTTGTTCGATGATCTATCATATGCTTCGTAATGAAGCTACTAATAGGTGCAATGCAACCTTTTAGAAATGCATTTTTCAATTGTTGTTCATACGGGGAATCATTCGTTTGATTTTCAGGAACTGTCATGCCACTATTATTGTTAAAGCACTCTAATAATCTGGCATAGTACCCATCTACTGTTTCATTTTCTTGCTGTATGTATTGATTAATACAAGTCCAGTTTGCTCTAGGTTTCCACTTCTCAGAGATTCGGTCTGTAAGGCCTTTTACTCTATTGTCTAGTTCTGCGTCACTATGTGGGAGTGGCTTAAATTCTGCATTACGAGGATTCCAGGTGCCACAAATCATGTGCCAATCTGGACCTACAATTTGTCTAACTACTTTTTCTACTTCTACTCCATTTAAGTGGTAACTTAACCTCATGCCTTGTAAATCTTCTATGAATTTTCTAAAATTAACTTTTGGATGGGGAATTCCCTCAGTAGCCTTCTGGATATCCTCCTGTGTCCATGGCCTATATACCAAGAGGGTTGGGTCCTGTCCAACCTGTCCTGCCTGAGGATTTGGTACCTCTATAAGTGGACATATTTCTTCCTCACTCTCAGCTTGTAAATTTATCTCCATTTGATATGATTCTATGTCCCCCTGTGTTTTACGTGTTCGGAACCTAGTTTCAATGGGATCTCTAACAAACAATTTTGGTTTCACTGAGACATCAGGGTACTGAGGAGGTGGACCAGCTTGTCCACCCGCTTCCTATCCTGAAAAAGGGAGTGGGGGTAGGAGCTGTTGCTACTACTATATTATTATCTTCTTTGTCTAAAAACAATGTCTTTGAATTATTACTCTTTTGTTCCCTACGGTTTGCTTCCTCAATCCATCTGTGTGCCTGAGGAATGCCTAATTGCCGTTGTTTCTTTGCCTGCCTTTTTGTATCACTTTTAAGCTGTTTAAGAAGTTTAACAAGCGAAGATTTGTCTAATTTCCCATCAAATTCATATTTGTTAACCCATTTTGCATAATATCTAACATTATCTGCACGTTGTAGTTACATATATTTTGCGTCCTCGGTTAGGGGTGGGTCTCGCGATGTTTTAGTGCACTGATTTCCCATGTTAATAAATGTTACGTAACCCTTTTACCACGTGGTACCACAACTTCAGTTCCTTTCACAGTTTATCTAGAATAACTGCCTACCTTATTCTGTTACCCTGATCTATGACTAAATAAACAGTAACTTTTCTTGTCCCTGATCTGTATGACAAATCTGACAAAAAAACAATATTTACTGTAACCTAGTCCCTGATCTAAAACAGAAAAAAGGCAAAAAGTCTCCCTACCTGAGCCTCCGGTATTGAGCAGTCATGGTTCGAAGTGGAGATCCGCTCTTCAGCCACAGATCAGAAAGTGGCCAGCCTCTTTAAACGACAATTCAGTCGGAGGTCTTTTCACTCAAGAAGAACCATTTCAGTATCTTCTCCTGCATGCAGACTTCGACCACCGCTACGCTCTAATCCGCAGCTTCTGAGGGATTCCAGTACGCAAAGGACCAATCTGTTAAATGAAAAAAATACTGTAATAAAAGATCAATACACAGGAGGTTCAGGTTCAGGTTCTTTACTAGTGTACACTAGGAGGCAAAAAACTTACAAGTACAGAATTTTGTCTGAATGAAACAGGAAGAACACAACTTTTATAGTATTTCTTACTAGTATTAACCCACCAGGCTGACGTAGTCAGTCACAAGGGGTTTTACATCACTTTAGCTTACAATATTCTATTCATCTAAAATGCTGATACTACATTTTGCTTAAAAAGTTTTCTAGTAAACAACGTGGCCTTGCTAGCCACCTGGTTAGTTACAATACCCTTTTACAAAAGTTTCCACTCAAGGTTCTAAATTAATTTGAACATAATAGTAGATACAGTTCTCAATACATTTTTCTTGTTACATGTTATCATTCCCTCCTTGCAGCCAGTGCGTTATCTATTAACATATACAAGGTCGATTGCTCAGGCGGAAAAGAGCAGAAGATTCTCATTATTTCACACATTTAATTTTCTGACCCAGCAGATAATAACTTGTGAGAAGCATAAACATTAATTCTTGCTGAGCTAGCAGCTGCTGGGGTCAGAGGCCAACTTGCAAAAGGCACACTGCAGTTTCCAAAAGCTTCTTGCAGTTTCATATGAATTCATTTTTCTTGTCATAACATTAATAGAATAAAATGCATTATATCTTTCTTATTTCTTAATAAGCACTAAACATATACATTAATACATATTTTTCTAACAGTCAGGTACCTTAAAGAACCAGAAAACCAAAGTCGCAAAAGGTACCAATTGGAGATGTCAGAATAACCACGTAGCAAATGTGTAGCAGCCACAATAGGTTTAATGCATAAATGCCAACTATCTCCAAAGCATTTTCATCCACTAGACTTCATCAGATATAACAACAAACCATAAATTGAAGCAGCTTTTATACCTTCCCCTTCACATTTAATTGAATAATTTATTAAAATAACTATCTAATTAACACCACTCAAATTCTTCCATTAAAAGCCATACATATTAGTTAAAAACAGTGCAAAGTGCTTGTGCATGAACAAACAGGTATACAAACAATACGTGTTAAAAAATAATCAAATAGGAGACTTCATGTTGATCAAATCAAACTCCATATAATGGGTGACCCTTTAAAAACTATACTTATACTGGAATAACATGTAGATGCTTACATAAAAAATAAAAATATGAAATATTCCTAAAAAATAATAAATTTAAAAATGTAAAAATAACTTTGATTTATATGCAGAAACATTAATAATATATATATTACATTACAGAAGAATGTGCAAATAAACCACATGAACACATTTACAATTTAGCGGCCCCCATTCTCAATATAGGGGCAATGGACATGTGTTCATTAAGCACAGGGAATCTATTGGCTTCTAAAAATAATTGCCAATATACTTCTCTTACTTCTATCCTATTCTCTCATGGGCCTCCCCTAGTGTCCTGATGCAACATTTCAATTAAGAAAAAGCCCCACTTAGCATTAGGACATAACAAGGTATGTTTATATAGTGCATTATTACCATCCTTTGTTCTTATGGCATTTAAATGTCCGTAAATTCTCCTTTTTAGTTTTCATGTAGTTTTGCCAATATAGAACGCACCACATACCTTACAAAAACCTAAATAAACAAGCCCTTCACTGTTGCAATTAGAGAGCTACTACTTTTAACCAAGTAATGCCTATCCTTAATATATACTGAATCCTGTCTAAGAATAGATGAGCATTGAACACAAGATCCACACCTATATTTCCCTGGTTTTCTTCCTTTCTGCCTCTTGTAATTATTCTCCAACAACTCCTTGAGATTCTTACCTTTTTTATAGGTAAATTTCAATGGGTTTTTAAACAAGGTCTCTACTTCTGAATAACTACTGAACCTACCCCAATGTTGTGGTATAATGTTTCTAACCTTATAAGTATTCTGGTTGTAAAACATCACATAATTGCTCGTAACGGTCTCTCCATTATTCAAGACCAACCTTGTCCCATCCCCTTTACCATCTTCTTGGCCAATTATTGGTATGGCTTGCCCTTGCTGTCTCTCCATTCCATCTACAGCTAAGATAGGGGCGAATCTAGAACTTCTTCCATATTTCACTTCTGCCATAACCTCTTCTATTAAAGCAATGGGATATCTTCTAGCCAGAATTTAACCTTCTGGCTTTTCTGTTCATACTCATCATCCCTGGACGTCATCCTGCAACTACGAATAAATTGACCCTTAACAATACTCCTCTTTTGTTTAAAGGGGTGTGAGCTGGTAAAGTACAGGTAGGAATTCGAAAAGGTATCTTTCCTGTATATCCCTGGGGTAAATTCCTGTTTTAAAGGGTCCTTTTTAATAGTGACATCCAAGAAATTCATCTCATCATGAGAAATATGGTGAGTGAATCTCAAAAATACTGTGGTCTGATTCAAATATCGGATGAATTCCATTAATTTGGCCTCACTCCCCCTCCAAAAAATGCAAATATCATCAAGGTAACTCTTGTAATGTACCCAGTATTGTGCATATTCTGACTGAAGGACAAACTGTTGTTCCCATATCATCAGAACTATGTTGGCATAGGAGGGGGCAAAACATGCCCCCATTTCCACTCCTTGTCTCTGCTTAAAAAAATCGCCTTCAAAAAATTAAAACTTCTGCTCCAAAACCAGGTCCATTAATTCAGTATATAACAGGAAGGTGTTATGGTCTACATTTCCATATTGGTTAATAGCTTCCTGGAACCATGCAGAGCCTAAATCATGAGGAATTACATTAAATAAATCTTGTATATCCAATGTAACAAAAATAATAGAATCAGAATACATATTCTTGCCTATACTCTTTAAGAAATCCCAGGAATCCTTATGTATGCCATTGGAATTTACCCAGATGTTTTTTTAACCATGAGTGCAAAACCTTCACCAAGGGATATGTTTTTGATCCATTCATGGCCACTATGGGTCTCAAGGGGAGATTCTCTATATTTTTATGCACTTTAGGGATCCCAAATAAGGCAGGAATCCTAGGTTTTTCTACGCTGAGGTATTTGCAAATTTCCTGATTGATTAATTCTTCCTCCATCATATCTTTTAGTGCAAAATCTATTTTCCGGTAGGTCAGATTTATTTCATTCCTTGACACTCTGATATATCTTGTAGTGTCATTCAACAAATTCATCATCTTACTGGAGTATAAAATACTATCCATAAATACCACCCCACCCCCTTTATCCGGTTGCATCACCCTAACATATCTATTTTCCTGTATTATTCTAAGAATCTCAAATTCAGCTTTATTAAGATTGTATTTTCCTCTCCCCTTGTATTTGGCATTACTTCTAACCTCCCTTTCTACCTGCAACTCAAAATTCCTTAGCTGGGGGTGTATAGGTGGATTAAATGTACTAGGTCTCTTAGCTTCCAGACCTTTGTTCACCTTCTGTTGTCCCCGAAATAAAATTTCTAAATTTTTCTTTCTTAAGAATAGTTTCAAATCTGTAAGTGTATTCACAATATTACCCTTCTTGGTAGGAATGAATTTAAATCCTTTAGAAAATAACAAAAACTGATTTAATGTAATCTCTTCCCCACTATAATTGTAGATACTAAAGTCATTCAAACTATGACGTGGGCCTTCCACTACAATATCCCCATTAACACCTAAAAATTCCTGTCCCCCTACACTGCTTGCTTCCATTATTGTCTCCTGCTGTTCGGAGAATTCATTAATATTAATGTAGATTTTCATCGGTATGAATAAAAACCTAGACAGTAATTTAAATGTTACATTCATTTTAAGACCTGATTAAATTTGGTATGCATTTAGCCAAAAAGTAGACAGCATTTATGGAATCTTCCTTTCAAAAAATATGCATTAATTTAATTCTAGAGTTAAATGCATGTATGGAGTATCTGTAGCACAAAATAACATCTCTATTTTTTCCATGTTTCCATTTTCCCTTGAAAATTGATTCATTTTGGCTATATAAACAGGTAATGCTCAAATAATCTTCAAAATAATTTGACTAAATTGACCATTTGGGCACATGAGAATAATATGTTGATAAATACATCAAAAACTAAGCATATGAGATTTGGGAGTCATAAATTGAAAGGTGAATATTCAATACAGCACACAGTGATTGAAACTGTAGACTCATTTAAGGACCTGGGTATATGGGTAGATTCAGCCATGAGTTTTTCTAATCATATCAACCAATTGGCTAATGATAGTTATAGAACTATAGGTTGTATAAAACGATTTATAAAGTCTAGGAAATCCAACATAATTGTTTGTTAGTTACATTAGACCCAAACTTGAGTATGGAATAACAATATGGAAACCCTATAGGAAAACAAGCATGAATAAACTGGAAAGATTACAGCGGAAATATACCAGGGGTATCCATGGATGTGAAAATCTAAGTTATTATGAAAGACTAAAATATCTGAACTTGTACAGTGTCTCTTATAGATATTTAAGAGGAGATCTTATTCAGGTATATAGGGCATTTAGTGACAACTACCTCTGGGAATGTTTGGGGTTATCAAAAAGTACTAGAGAATCATCAGATAACCTGTGTAGAAGGTTCTGTAGGAATGAGAAGTGCACTAATTGGTTCTCTGATAGAGTAGCTGATGCTTGGAACAGACTACCAAATTACATTAAAGCAAGTACTAGTTTAGATATTTTTAAGAACAGCCTAGACATTTATTACG
Source organism: Protopterus annectens (assembly GCF_019279795.1). NCBI lineage: Eukaryota > Metazoa > Chordata > Ceratodontiformes > Protopteridae > Protopterus > Protopterus annectens. The sequence continues at coordinate 333,069,918 of NC_056731.1, forward strand.
GGAATAAGTGTTTTGGTATATTAGCAAGCTAGAAGGGCATTAATGCCCATGCTTGAAACATTTGTATGTATGCATGTATAATTAAACTGTAACATTCAAAACATTTTAATGAAAAGTGTAGGTCAGACCCTCGACAAAAACATTAAGTAATTGCTTGACATTCCCATGGTAACCATTTGAAATGTTGGGACCTGCTACAGCAAGTCACGAAATATGGAAACTGAATGGAAGAAAGATTGTACTTACATATATTAAGTTTGAGATGCCATTTCTCAGAATATTCCCTTTTCGCTGAGGTATGGTGATCTCACAGTTTGTATATATAAATTCAAGGTGTGTGGGAAGTTTAAAGGAGAACAGTTATTTTCAAAAGTCGCTCTTCTCCTGTGCTCTTGGTCTTTTTTTTCATCTTGTCAGCACTCAACATTTTGAGTGCCCACATTTCAGTCAGGAGTGCAATCCCACATTTAACTCAGACACAGTACATTAGTTTTCTGTCTAACAATCAGATTTATTCACAGAAATGTAGGTCCTGACATTTGTATCAGTCTACCAAGAAATTATCTGCTTCAACAAGAATAAACAGCAAATAATTTTTAAGTGTTTGTTTATTTATTTATTTATTACTGTTTCTTGGTAAGGTTAGTCATAATAGGCTTAGCCCATTTATGGTACAGACTCAGTGAGAAAAACCTCCATTTGGAGGGTTCATCATTATCTTAGCAATCATTTTTCAGAAATACTAGGCAGATTTAGAAAATCAGTCTATTTTCCAGCAGGAATAGACCTAGATTCCCAACCATTACACCAGGAAACACAAGTAAACATTAAAACAGTAACAATATGTTCCAGACTCCAAAAACATAGGTTCCTTCTATCGTTGCTCTATATATCATAGATGAACAAAATGGCAGTAGCAACATTACTTCAGTATTAGGATATCTGTGCATGTTTTAGCTACTAGAATTAGAACAGATACTGGAAAAACATTTCATAGAACAGTTGGTTATAAGAAGCAGCGCTAAGATGGTCCATAGAGAACAGATTCCAATTAACTGTACAAATAATCACATGCGGTATTTCTAGTGTGAGCACTATCCAGTATATATTATGCTTATAGGCTTGAGAAATACCCAATATAGGGGAAAAATTTAACTGAAGTATTAGGCAGGAGTGTGAGGAAAACTTATATACAAAAAAGACTTGCATTGCAATTCTTGATAAGTAGTGAAGATGACAAGAATACTGTTGTTAACCAGCATTAGAAACGAGCAGACAAAAATAGAGAGAACAGACATCCAGAATAATAGACTAACTGCTTGAGTTATGCAAGTAAGGTGCAGTGGAGTCTTTAGATTCACAGTATATCTTGGTACTCAACAATCAAAGTAACATCACAATTAATTTACTGGTGGGTAATCTCCACAATCCATTTGTAATAGCTAGGTTATTAACATGGCCATTAATGTTTAGAGGTAGGGAAGTGAATTTCACAGAGATGCAATTTCCATTTACTTTGTGTCGTATCATTTTTGCCATCAGCTGTGCTTAAAGTGTGACATTGGTCAAATACATCATATTCCAGAATTGTCTAAGAACTGAGCAAGAATCTGTTTGGAGGACATGTATTCCTGAAGTTTAGAAAGTGGACTATTGTAAATATGTTATAGATTTGTAGGTACTTACTAGGTTATTGATCTGTGAGGATCTTAAGAAGCCTAGCCCTATATTCACATGATAGTTTTTGCCGTTTGTGTTTTATGAGGAGTTACTCAGGGTGGGGAGAACAAGAATATGTTGGTACATTAACTTGTTGCCCCTATCCATAAGGGTTGTTGATGGTCTAAAGTGTAGTGAATTTGTGGTTTCCCATCCAAACAGAGTAAAAGTGGTATATTTAAATAAACACTTTGTTTTATGTGGAATGGAAGATAGTTCCATAGTAGAGGTATTCTCTTTGATATATGTCTATCACTCCAACATGTCCTATTCATGTTGTAAAACAGGTTGAGATTCCTTGAGTGGGTGCCCAGAGTGGCTGATGTTGAAGAAATGGAACACAGAGCAGTTATTATAAATAATTTGCATTACTATTCACATGTGGAGAAGAGGCCACATAGCTGTTATAAATGGATAATTTGGATCACTGTACACATGAGAAGTGGAGGCCATAATCACATGCTGAAAGGAAATGAAGATAGTATGCAGAAATTATTTAGCTAGAAGCACAGATGATGATGGCATATTGTGATGAACACGGATGAAATAGTAGATCACATTCAGCAAGTGTACTGTGTGGTATCTGAGACAACAACATACATCTTAGACAAATCCTCATTTATACCATATATTGCATAAACTGTACTACAACAAGTTTGAAACTGAAACAAAATAGCATACATTATGTGGTTCAGTATTTAAATAACTGGTTAAACAGGAGACCTCAGAGGACAAGAAGAGCAGGTTTCCTATATATATTTTACTGAGATGTTCATTTGATTATATCAGGGGTTAATGAAGGGACCGTTTCTACATAGTCTGCTTTTTGTAACTACAACTGGTAAATTGTAGTTAGCAAAATAAACTCACAATTTAAATTGGGCAATCTAATTGCTAAACTGAAGTGCAGAAACATTTAATAATGGTTTAACAAATGTAATATATAATCTAAAAACACTTTGAATGGCACTAAATGTAGCACTGTGAAATTCAGAAGTTAAAAAATTAAAGGTGAGCTATTAAAAGTTGACAATTAGATGAAATACATACAAGAATGTTGACAGATAAATTAAGTTATGGTCAGTGTGTTGAATCTGTCCAAAGCCAGAAAGATTTACTCTGGAACACATTTTGATCAAAGATATATAGGTAGACAGTCAGAAGATGTACCTCAACATCGCTCTTTGATTAGGCCAGACAAAGAACATGAAGCCTTAAAACAAGCCACCTGACTCAACAAAGTTCAGAGATTTCCACTAAGACAACAAAGGGTTAAAAAAATAAAATATGCTAAAAGACTATAAGAGCAATCTTTGCTCTCTGTGTACTACATACTGCATGACAACACATGCTTGGTATATAAAGCCATGTCTGACCCTAATCTACCTGAGAAAGAAAAGACAGAACATATGAGAGAGGAGCTACCATGATACAGTGTAATATGCTGCTTAAAATGACTATAGTGAAAAAAATCAGGACAGAGGGATTACCAAATGATTACTAAAACTTTATTGTGAGTGACAATTTAATAAGAAGTTAAGTACTCAATTTATAGTATTCAGAATTACATGACTAATACAAACTACCACAGGGAGTAATGCCAGTCAATATCCTTGATGGTCTAAAAGATCATAAAATCAGCAACAAAACATATGAATATGTGAACAGTACTTTCATAATATCTGCCTTTATACCAAACTAGATCATTAGGCTTGCCCATTAAAATAGCTTTAGTAAGTAAGGAGGTATGCCATAGTTTCGACCTGCTATCATGCTGCCACAATCAGTATTTGGTTGACAGTGTCACCAGTATTTTAGTATCATGCTTGTCCTAGCTCTGTTATTTCATTAATATTAATCATATTTTACAAACCTGCTGCATGACTGCTGCATACTCATATTGTGCTGCAGTATTCTTATACAATGACAATACTTCATGCAGGAAATTATTTGGTCACATTTTACTTTTGTTTTTCTCCTTATTTCCACTTCCTTTTCATTTCTAGTTATTAATAAACTGACTGGCCGCATTCTCAATATGAGAAATTATATCACCTGTTCCTGTACAAGAAAAACCTTTTCCTGTCCACTAGAACATGCAAATGGGGACAATTTGTTTGCTTAAGGTATCAGTTTTACACAAATAGTTGTACTTCTATTTCAGAACTTGAAGGCTGCAGAGATGGCAACTTTTAGACCTGAAAATGCTGACCTCTCAGTGCCATATAAAGGAGATGCTACATTGGTGAGGTATGCCATCTTTTAGAGGAAACACTACCTCCTTTTCCAGTCTTGTATCTTATGATACCCCTTCATGTCCACTACATAGCACGACTTCTTCAGATATAAAAACCCAATAAAACTATTGCAAAAGTACTACACAAATATTCAGTATCTCATAAATAGAACAAACTCCATCTCAACATAAGAAGCATTACATACCCCAACAATTTCAAAAAAGAACTAAAAACTTATTTGGCCAAGTCATGGCTATGCCCATGTCATGACCCCACGTAAACCCCTATCCCTTTCTGTCCGTTACTTATTCCTTCCTCTACTACTTATACCTACTAACACAATCAAGAGCTTAAGGTTTAAACTGCTTTACCTCTTTGTCCTGGTCCAATATGAACTTGTATAAAGTTATTCCTCTATGTATTTGAACATTGTATGTAACCTAGTTATGCTTATAACCTGTTTTGGATCGCTCACATTTGAAAACTGTTATATATTTGTCATTTATAGAATTGTATAGCCCTGTGTATTCTGTTTTACTTTGCTTCTTCATTTTTTTTCATAAAATTGCATAAATATATTGGAGCTTTTGAACTTGGGTCTCCACTGAAAATGAAATTTGAGCTCAGTTGGAACAACCCAATTAACAAATGTCAAATAAATAAATACATAAATAAGCATTAAGTCAACGTCTTATCAGTGCTGGTTCTGTCCTGTTAGGTGTACAGGTGAAAGTATAAGAATACATTACCATATACTACTAACCACACTTCAATGCCTCCCTCAGCTATTACTTCAAATGTAGTATTGGCATTCAGATACTGCATTCCTGCAACACTGTGTACTGGTAAGATTAGTTGATATAGCATGATATTTTACCATGGAATGTGTTTCCCTACTAGCTCATTCAGCCTTAGTTGCAAACATAGAATGCACCTCCCTTTTGGTACATGCATCCCATGAGTTGGCTCATCATTCAGCGGACAAGTTATATCCATGTGCCTAAACTCAGCATTCAGTCATTTTACTTAGTCTCATCCTCAGTCACGCTCTGTTTGGGATTGTATCTAAGGTACTGTAAAGGCAAACATTTCTATTTTTTTACCTTTCCCCCTTAGGCCATTCTTACCGTTCCCAACATTTTTGGAGTCACATTGTATTGCTACCGTATTGTGATAGCTCTTTTGCTACCACATATCTCTTAACCAGTTTCTACTAATTGGTCTGCCAATAATAGATTTTCATTACTTAAGCTTCAACATATGTGTGAAGGTAGACTTCAGGCATGTATCCACTGCTGTAAAAGTCAAGGTGATGGATACTTCTGTGGTTTAACATTTATGGTCCAGTTGGGTTAGATCAAAAACTTAGGACCAAGTTGTTTTTTTCCACTTAAAGTCCATGAAATTTATTTGAGCAAGAATTACTGGAATGGCCCCAGAATGACTGAACAGCTCTTCTTTTAAAATTTTTCACACGTTAGCTTGTGCAGAATCCAAATGATTGCATGTTTTTTGGCTTTTCACTAAGAAATGGGGATATTTGTTTAACCCCCTCAGTAATCATTCAACTTTTACTACTATCTCTTTTCTTGAAAGTTAACAAATATGCACTAAAATAATGTGGAGCTTCTTTTACTAGGGAATGGCCAGCCCTTATAACCTGTGTCCCAATCTGTGTGATTTCCTGTATCTGCCCTCAATCTCTCCCTGCATTATGTGAATGTTCCCCTGCTGCCATTCATTGTTCTTTTTTATAGGTTCATGGGTAAATAAGAGGCTAGTGGGCCATTTTAAGCCTATCCAGCTTCTCTTTTGTGCTTGGAATAATCTATCCCACTTTGTTATAGATTTGCCTTACTCAGCCCATGTTCAGTAATTATATATAACTCCTAATGAGAATAACTGGGATCAAACCATACCTAATTTGATGTGACCCATGCATAGGATAAAGCATTAAGGACCTGCCTCAGCACATTAATAGTACAAGGGGCAGTCCAGGAGTAAATGTTCTGTTTCCCTCCATAAATCTAAGTTGATCTTGAATATGGACAAGGATGAGCTTTGTTTTAAATGGATGGGGAGTGTGTTTCATAGCAGCAGTATCCTCTGACAGATATATATGTCCCTCTAAGCCATTACATTGATGTTGCAGAAAAGGTTTAGATCCCTAGACTGAGTATTTATGATGCCATTTGACTTGTTGATGTGCAATAAATCCATCAGTAATGGGTTAGAGAATGCCTTGAATGTCAGATACAGGTTGCTTTTAAGCAGTGTAGGATGGGAATATAGTAACAGGGCTTTGGGTTGGTCCATACAGAACTTGTTGTTTAAGTCTTGTATTCTTTTAGTATGGTTGCGCATTCCAGTTATTGTATGTGTCTGAAGAGGTGCATGCCAAAGGTGCATTATATTCAGTGATTGGCCTAATGAGGGCTGAGTAAAGGGGGATAATGGCATTCCTAAATTCAGACACAATTTCTTTGTTTATAAGCTGTGCAATATATAAAGGCCTTCTTACAACAATGGTCACGTGTTGGTCAACAGTTAAGTCACTGTCCACATAGGTTTCTAAATCCCAAACAGCTGGGTCAGCTCTTAGGGACATATTGTCTATATGGTAGGTCTCTAGGGCAGATCATTTCCCAAAGGATACAATACTCTATTTTTTGGCATTTATTTTCAGTCCCTGATATTGGTCCAAATGATTTATTTATGAACTTTCCTACAGAATAGCTAAATCATTTAGCGATTCAGGGACTGCTCCTAGCTTACAGTGAACGACAGACTTAGTCAGTCAGAGCTCTTTGGTATTGGCTTTTACTTCAGAAATGTAGATGGCAAAGAGGAGAGGTCTCAGCACAGTACCTGGGGGACTACACTGGTGACTGGTCTCTTTGTGGAGGTAACTTCAACCATTTTGATTATCTTTTTAACAATTTACTGTCCTTCTGTTGGACCACCACAAGTGTACTGAGATGTTTTTATGACATTTAAGTAGGGTTTGCAATGATTATTTAACTTCTCCTTGAATTAATTGCATTTCTTCTACAAGAGTAGTGTGTTGTTAGGAAGCTTAGCTACTTTCATGCTGTGTAGCAATAGTATTTTGAAATATGGCTTCTATGGTTTTCTCCATGTCGCTCTATCACAGCTTTAAAATGCATTATATTAGGGAGCATTTTAGACTATTCCAGGCATTTCCACTATACGTGTTGGTTGGTTGGGCACACTTTTAATTAAGAGGCTATAATTCTAAACAGATACTTTAATCTTTTACTTATCTATAGATATGCAGAGAGGTTTCCAAATACAAAGGAATGTGTTTCACACAGAGCCAACAATTATTTTTTACAGCAAAGGAATGCAGTTCCTTAGAACAACAGCATCATGGTCCATGAACATTTGTATACAGAAATTTATAAACAGGTGTGTGTCTTACAAATTGATGTTTTGCTTTTTTTTTAGTCTCCAGAGAAAATACAGAACCTAAATGGTTTAATTCAGCTTTAAACAAAATACATGCCACAGCTTCCTTTACAAAACAAGCTGGATCCCCATTTTTAATTGTAGACATTTAGACTCTATACTCATTCTTAATTTGCATTCCCTTACATAGCAGATACAATCTTACTTGTAGGTTTCTTTACTCAGTGTATTTTTAGAAACAAAATCACTTGTCTAACATAGCCTCATTTAAGTTCCCCGAAAACAGAGGATTTAGCAGAAGCAGTGTTTCATAATTTTGTCCTAGAAATGCTTAGCTTCTCTTAACCAAAATAGATTTGATTCAAGTCCAGCAGCACATACTTTTTCTTTAAACTCTTTTCTGACGTCCTCACACAAAACTCCGCAGATTATTAGCACCTGTTTAGTATCTATTTAGTGCTGCTTTAAAGTAGGCTTGTCCTTATTAGCGCAAAACAGGCCCTTGCTATAATAATGTTTATGGCTTACATTACCCAGTTCCTATGTATCAATATATAGATCTCTTCATCACCTATATCTATATGTGTTATAGTGCCATACCAGTCTGTCCACTAGCCCTTTTTATTTCCACATCCTGGCCAATGATAACACTCCACAAGGGATCTTAATTGCATATTTCAGCGGCAGAAGTGTGTGTTCCTGTGTGTTTGTAAAAATATGTGTTTTGTTTGGGGGAGATGTTGTTTAGCCACAGTCAAGCTATCATTCTTAGCTTGTTCTTAAATTTTTACATCCTGTTCTTCTTGATTAGGAAGAAGAAAGAACAAACATTGGGTTGTCATTCGGGAGACGGTTGGGAGATGGCCAGAGGGGCAGTGGACTAGCAATATCACTAAACATGTTGCTGAATTCGAGGTAGAACGGTATGAGTTCATAAGGGTTGGACCCTTCACCACCTAATCATGCAAACAGAGGTACTCTCCTATGCAGTAATATTGGCTGTACAATGAGCAGAATCAATGACTCACAAATAGCCAGCTCATAAGACATTTCCATCTATTGCCTTGTGAGCATTAAAAGACCATTTAGTAAAAATCCTTTTTGTAATGCACAGTTCACCTTTGTCATACAACAGAGTTTAACTAATCTGCAATACGGTATAGAATTTAGTATTAATAATAAAAACATGCTTAATTAAAAAGCTTTTCTACTCATTCTACCTACTTTGATTAACATTTGGTTATTCACAGTGAGAAAGTTAACTTGGCTCATCAGATGCAGCAGCTTTCACAATTAATAACACTGGGGTGGCTTGCTTTCATTTCTACCTATATTTATTTTCAGTTTAGCTTGTCTTGTAAGTATATTAACTATAGTCAAGTATGTTTAAGGGCATAGGTCCTTCAGATCAAAAGTCCCCCTGCAGCAGAAGCACTGCATGAAAACATACTGTACAAAGCACGTGAGTGTGTATAACTTGGAGTGCAATCAGTAACACCCGTATTAGTGGAAACAAAACCTGCGCAGCTTCATCATTAAACAACCAAAACAATATATACTTTTAGGAATGTTAGAAAATATGAAACTGTTACATATGGCATTACAGACTGAAATCATCAATTAAATAATATAACTGACTAAATGCTCTTTAAATTGCCAACAATCATGCCACATCCCTAGTGTCAGGTCTCAACTCCCTTTTACACAGGAGCAACACTTGCTACTGTGCATCCTGGTGAATCTTAATCTACACAATCACAAAAAAAAATCATTGCTGAGTCAGGTTATGGCACTGGTATGCAATAAAAAGAACAGTTACTACTTGTTGTAGAAGGAGGATGAAGTAGTTACACAAGCAGGAGATGAAATGGAAAAGGATATACTTGTGAGACATATGAGTGCCTGAGTGCTTCAAATGATGCAGCAAAAGCAGTGCTAGAAATGAACAATGAACTGATGGGTGTGATGTGAAAGTTGCATTTGCAGGAATGTACCTGTTTCTCTGATTTGGTGAGAGAAGGGCCAACTTAGTTTTCAGGAGTAATTTGGTTTGCTGCACAGATAGTAAGCAAGAGGGAGCAATTTTTGTTTTTGTCCATGGTTGTAGACATCATTTTGATTACATGATTCCCTCTTTTTTCAGAGGATTTACAGGGTTCTCCTTCTGCAGATGATGGAAAGCACAATTTGCAGCAGCTGTGGCCCTACAGCAGTGGACTCGATAGAAGATGGATAATGACAGCGCAGAGTCAGTGTCACCAGTGGTCTGGATGTTTCTGGAAGTTTAATAAAGATCATCAAATGTCATTCGGTTTGATGTGTTTATTGAAGGGGACCGGGACAAATTCTATTATTCTAACAACTTTCTAAGTGTATAAGGGCAGTAATTAAAATCTGTCCCTATTTTTAGACCTTTGTCCCCCCATTATTTTTTTCAAGATTTCTTGCAGTAAGAGGTTGAGTGGTATGATTACAGATGCTATCTAGGATTACGCTCTATCCTTGAGTAGCCTGGTAACTAAAATATTCATATTAATAAAGGTTTAGTATCCATGTAGTTAATTAATTATATTGTTAAAGATACAACCTAAACAGAGTTCCTCTTTCTTTGCATCTGTGTATCCTAATCATTTAACTGGTTTCTGAAAATTACAGAAACTAATCTATTCAACACTTTAATTAAAACAACACATTAATACAATTCCCTGACAGACAGCTGCATATCAAAGTTGAAAATAATTTAACTCACTAATTACTATCCAGAACTGTAGCATTTTCTTTTGCAGATTCTTACAAGGAAAATTGTTGCAGCTCAGATCTCAGTAATTAATTTAATACAAATAATGATTTAACGTGTGAGGAGTATAGTTTTATTTATAAGCTTGAATACAGTCACACCAATACTTAAGTACAGGCATCTTAAAAGTATTTTCTAATAATTTGTTTATGTATGTATTAATTTGTTCATTTATTTATGTATTCATTCACACATTGGTTTGTTTCTCTCTATCTCTCTTTTCTCAGGCCACAAAAAAGTAATAACAGATCTAATGAGGTGAGCTTTGTTTTGATTTGTTGCTGAAGAGAGTCTTCAACATACCTGTAACTAGGTACTAACAGACTTATGTCAAGTAAACAAACTCTGTGAAAAATATGGGGCCAGATTCAGAGATGTTGCTGAAAGACAATACCAAACTTGCTGTCCTGCATGATTTGTTGAACAATGAAGAGCATATACAGATGTGGAAGGAAGCCAATGGAAAGCATTCCATAAAGAAAACAAACAGAGCTGCAGAATCAATAGTATAGCAAATGAGGAATGGCAAGCAGTGTGTCTTGCATATCCACTAAGGAATGCGCCACAAACCCGAAAAGAATAAATGTACCAGAAGGAAATGCTGATTAGAAAGTAATTAAATGTCTAATGATATGATACTTTTGACAAATCACAGCCAAATGCTCATAAAGCAGCAAAGTGCAGACCATCTATGAATGCTAGCCAACCCCCCCGTCCCAAAAAAATTCACATCCTTAAGGAAAATAGATCTTAAAACATATGGCAGAAACTGGAAGTCATTATAGTAGCCCAAGAACTATCTCCAGCATTAGACTATTTTAATAAAATTCCTTTTTAATATAGACATACACAGTAAATGCAAACCAGTATTGCTACGAAATAAATAATAAGCACATAAATTAAAACTAGAGTGTTATTTTATGCTGCCCAATAATAATAAGTAGATCACAGGTCACTGATCTTGTCAGACCTATAACAGAAGCACACTGATAGTGGATTTTACATTATTCTAAGAGAACAAGAGCTCAATGACAGAGTGGGATGGGCTGCAACAGTTAAAAGCAATAAATGTCATAATGGCAACTTCAGGTAACAGTATTAAAACAACTGCAGCAAAACAAAAGCAGGGAATGGAAGTTAAGGCAATTCACTTAGAAACATGCATGTCTCAAAGCAGAGCAGCCATGCTGTAGCAGGGTAAATAGCATGGACAGATCATAAGTGTTACAAGAGGCATGGACATCCAAACCACAAAGGGTACTATCAAGGTCCAGGATGACACAATGACATAGGATGAGTTACAGAGAAATAAGATTCAGTATGAGACATCAAACTCTGACTTCTACAGTTACCACATGAGACAATTTCTTGAATGTACAACCATTAAAGACTCAGAAAAATCAGAAAATCATTATTTTTTTCAGGGAAGGAAACCAATCTGCATTTTCTCATGCTTGGAAGTTCACCTCCACATGTTCTCAAATATAAGGATAGGCAGCACATCTTTAGGGCTAGAGTATAAGCCTCTGTCTATGTGGTGTTATATGTTTATTTCAGTGTCCTGTATGGACAAAGCATGAGAAACTGCTCCTGTTATTTCACCTTCAGTAGTATGGGAAGAGGTTGTATGACAGTTAGCATGCCCTCTTAGGAAGTACAATTCTTAGAAGGATTTCTGCAGCAATTCTGTAGAAGGACCTGAGTAAATAGTACTGTAGACCATTGCCCCTCCATCCCCATCCCCATAAACATCAATTTTATAAGGAAGAGATATGACAGGTATAGCATAAATACAGTGATATTAGGGAAGCTATTATCCACAGCCCCCTCCCCTGAGTGTCTCTGAGTGATGGGTGATATTACTTGATGTACTGTATTACCATGTGATGTGTAATGGATGCGTAGCATCAAGCTGTGGAACATTTAGGCTTGTCTTATTTTTTCTACTCCTTGGGAACTATTTGTGCTCCATGTACAGAATGTGTGTGTGTGTGTGTGTGTGTGTGTGTGTGTGTGTGTGTGTGTGTGTGTGTGTGTGTGTGTGTGCGTGTGTGTGTGTATCTGAAACAAATTTTAATTTTTAAGAGCTCTGCTGCACTTCTGCAGAACAAACGTAGTTACCTGTTCTCTGTATTTTCTTACAATTTTCATTTTTCGTGTAGCTTTAATAAAAATGCGTATTGTGTACAATTTCTCATATTTCTCTCCCTCTCTAGCCCTGAAGCAAGATTTCTTAGTACACCCCTCTCCCCAAAAAATAAGTTTGATTTGAAGGTGAATTCTGTTAGCTATATCACCCAATCCCCTGATAGATGATATTCATTTGCCTTACTGTGTTGGATTATCATATTATAACATTATACTGAATCAATTCGGTCCAAGAGGTTTACTGCCTTTTCATTTAGCTGTATGTAAGTGCTTTAACTGATTTTGATCTGTAACTACAGCGGATATTCTAATGTAGGCTGATGTTTGTGGGCTGGCCAAACTGTTCCTGAACATTTTTTTCTTTTCTTTTCTTTTCTTTTTTTTTTTTTTTTTGTTTAATTACATACAGTGCCTCCATTGGCTGAAGTCCATGACTGAAACATAGTAATAGATACTCTTTATCCTTTGCAAAAAACATCTAGGTGCAGCCTGAGACCATGAAACATCCATCTACCTGCAAACTATAGACTTTAAATGGCACTGTCTAATGCATGAGTCTCCCAGGGTCTGCTTGGGCTTTTGAAATGCTTGCTATCAAGCAAGCAAGTGTAATAACCTTTTCTGGTTTGATATTTTTAGGTAAGGTCTGTATGAAGAGAGGTTACTCTACCATAATAAGGGGCAAACCATGTATTACCCTGTTGTACCAAGGAAAACCTTCTCCTGCTTTTTGATAATAGGGGTAGGCCATGCCTGACATCCTCCACTTTTGCAGGACTTGGTCAGATTTTGTCACCAGCTGCCAGTGACCTAAATGAGGCATGTTGACAATTCCCAATTGACATTTCATTGCACTGATAGTTAAAGCTGCTGATCATCACTTCAGTAGAATGGTGAATGTTTTCAAACTAAGACTAACAGCAAAATTGCAACATCAGCTAAATAATTAAGTGTATTGTTTTAACTCCTGCTAGGATGTCTTCTGCCAACATCAGACAAGTCACAACCATCATTTGGCTTTTTTTACCACAATGTCAAAGCAGACACTTGAGCCATGCATGCTGTAGTTCATTACCCTTGAAACATCTAACCCCAAGACCCTGTAGTATACTGGAATGTATGGGTTCCTCATTTGCCTGCAGAACCTGCTGTGATGGTTTAGATTGATCTTCATGGATTCTTTTATGCCCATGTGTAGTGCTAGATAAACATTGTGCAGTTGTAGAGCACTTGCTAACAGTCTGCTATATGGATTTGCATATCCTCAGGAAAAGTAAAGTCATCTAACATTTCAAAGGAAGCAACTTGGCATCCTTTCACACTTTTAAATTACATTCTTAGTTTTGCAGTGAAATCACTGAGATCATCCCCAGTTTTCTCCTGTGTTCTCTAAGATTTTTTCCTGCAAGCTTTAGGAGTTAATTTAAAATATGCAAGCAGTTTTTAATGTCGATATAGTCCAGAGAGTCATTGCCTCTTAATTTATTAACCACTTATCTCATTTTACCTAGAAGCAAAGGTCTGAAAAAACTCACCTTTTTTACCTTTTCTCTTTGGTTCTTATTAGACACACATTCAAATGGACTAATAAAATGACAGCAGTTAAGTACTGATCATGAATCAGGGAGAAAGTTGCACCCCTGCTATCCATGGATATCTAGTGAAGAGAGATCAATTCATTTTTCCTCAGTAACCTCTTCTACAGTTCCTTCACCTCAAGTGGTCTCATTCCCTGAGCTACCTAAGTCTTCAGATGCCTATTCTCCAGGTCCAGAGTCCACAGTTCAAGCCACATTTTGACACCATCTGAGGAAGTTTTGAGTTGCTCTTTTGCCACATGCTACATATCTACAGCACCTGCCATACTGTTTATAGATGCACCCAATATGGTTATCAACTTACTTGAAAAAACTCTGGAAGAATGTCCGGAAAAGTCAGTAGTGGGAAATATTCAGAAAGCATAGGGCAGGATTCACGAAGGCTTGCACGGAGTGTAAGAGACGTGCAACACTCCATGCAAGCCTCGCGATCCAGGAACAGCCCTAAACTCCGTGTAAGAGACCAGCTAAAACGTCTCTTACACGGACTGGGCGTGGACATGCTAAATACCTCACTTGCAGCCGAAATATATGCAAATGAGGTATATTAGTGATCCACGAAGCAGAAATCAGTCCGTGTAAGAGACGTTTTAGCTGCAGAAATGTACTCAGTTGACAACTGAGTACGTTTCTGCAAATTCCACAACGGAGCCATGTCAGCTCCAAAAAAAGGGTGCATATCACTCAGGCAGCATGCCAATGGCCAAATATGTGGCCATTGGCAAGATAACCCAATGCAAAAATATTAAAAATATAATTTTTTTATTTCGGCGATCGCCGATGTTTAAACCCAGTGCAGCCCCGCGCAAACGGGCTGCGCTGTATAAAACCATAAAAAAGAAGGTTATAAACCCACAAATGTGGGTTTCATGCAATACATGGAATGACAATGCAGGGACCAGCAGACCAGAAACAACATGGCCACCGTGTAGTGGTTGCTAAGGGGGGAAGCTGAGTCTAAGACATGTAACTAAGCATTAGTAGGCAATCTCATGTAAATGAGGGTTAGGATACTGAATCTCACAGTCACATAGCAAATGAGCACAGTCTGAGTAGTGTAAGAGATACATAAAGGGGAGGAATAGAGTAGGAGATAGGTGACATCACAGGGGGGAATGGTAGAAAGAAATGCAGTTCATTGGAGGTCAGTGTAACATGACAGATGACAGACACAGATCATGGAAAGAGGTGTGCCACTAGATAAGTCAGAGAAAGTCAAGAAATGGAAGGTGTACACTGTTACTTACACCAAAGTTTCTTGCTGGGCGTGCATGCACACGTGTGCGAGCCATGAAGCACGAGTAGGGCAGTGTGCGCATGTGTAAGGCAGACTGAGCATGTGGGAGCGTGTTGGGAGATGTTTAACACTGTTTGCGCTGGTGTGCGCGCGTGTAGGGCAGGCTGAGCATGTTGGAGGCTGTTGGCAGACGTGTAACAGTGTTTGCGTGGGTGTGCACGCGTTTTAACCCGAATAAGTAGATTCTGAACCATATAAGCATGTGTGCGCACGTGTAAGCCACTGTGAGCGTGTTTCTGATGGTATGCACGTTGCTCACCCCTGAGGAAACAGAAAGGAAAAAGGAAGCAGCAGAATTAATAGAAAGCTAGCAGGGATAACTGCTGAAGCTAGCAGGTGAAAACAATTAGAAGCACTCAATTACACAGGCAGAATAGTAGCCCAGCCCAGCACTTAAAACTCTGCAAACAGTAGTGCAGGATGTTTCTCTTAAGAGACACTGCAAGACAAGAGTAAGCTAATAGAAGTGAAAACTGAAAAAGCTTCATTCAGAGCAGAAATGTTAGGGGCTGCCATAGCTGTCATAATGAGACATAGGCGACTTGCTGAGGGTGGTGACAATGCAGATGGTGCCAGACAACCCACAGTAAGGAGACGGAGAAGAGTGTACAGGCCCAGGGTCACCTACCACGGGTTACATGAGCAGGAGATAGTAGAGCGCTATAGAGTGGACAGAGAGCTCCTGCAGCAAATTGTTGAGCTGTGCAGGCCACGCCTCACACACAGAACCAACAGAGGGGAACCCATCCCAGTGGAAACCAAGGTATGTGTTGGCCTAAGAATACTAGCAACAGGTACCTTCCAGAGACCAACTGGCGATATGATGGGGATATCACAGGCATCAGCCTCCAGGGTACTTCACCATTTCCTGGATGCCTTGTCAGCACATGTGATCATGTATATTTCCCCAATGCCTGTGAGGTATTGGCCAGCAATATGCATCTCTTCCAGCAAATAGCGGAATACCCTGAGGTAGTGGGTGCAATAGACTGCATGCACATACGCATCAAAGCACCAGCCGGTGAGCAGGGTAGGGCCTACATTAACCGCAAGGGCTTCCCCTCCATCAATTGCCAGGTCATGTGTGATGCCCAGGGCATAATAATGAATGTGTGTGCTGGCTGCCCTGGGAGTTACCAGGATTCCCACATCTGGCATTTGACGCAGCTGTACCAGACATTTGCCAATGGGGACATCCCACACGGACACCTAGTGGGGGATGCAGGTTATGCACTGGAGCCGTGGCTGATGACACCCATCAGAAACGCACACACACCTGAACAGGAACGCCATAATGAGGCACACGCACAAACACGTAATGTAATAGAGCGTGTGTTTGGGCTACTCAAGTCATGGTTCCGGTGTCTGGACACATCTGGTGGAGCCTTGCAGTACACACCAACTACATGTACCCAAATTGTCATGGTATGTGCTATGCTACATAATATGATCTTGCGAAAACAGCTGCAGCAGGACCAGCATAGGGCCGGGCCATACAGGCCCCCACCATTGCCAAGGCCATCACAGGCAGAGCGTGACTCGGAGGAGGAACAACCTGAGCCTGCCCCAGTAGGCAGAAGGAGGCGTGCCCAGTATGCCCTGGCCTTGGCAAAGAGGCAACGCATAGCACATACACTGGCTCAGTAGGAACCCTGGGAATGATACCCCCTCTGGCTCACTCAAATAATAACATGGATGCCTAAAATTACATGACCTGCTCACAAACATGTACAGGGAAGTGTAATATGCGTATCCGACAGAGGCAGCCCTGCAGCACCACCTGAGGCATGAATGCCATGTGTTAAGTAATGTAACTCCATGTACTATATGCACACCTGAGCACCCTGACTAACATCCACCCTCACCAAGCATGAAGCCACAAAATGATGATGGGATGATCAAGTGCAATAACTGGCTGAAGTAATGCAGTTAGTCAAAGGGGAGCCTATGTGTTTCAGGCTGGGAAGACATGCAGAGCATGACATGATGCACCACCTGCTGGGGGTGGCGTGCACCTATCATTCCATGCCCCATGGATACTGGCAAAGGCTGTCAGTACCCACAGCATGCCCTGAATAGGTAAGTCTCAAAACACAAACCCACCTTCATAGGTTCCACAAGGGATAGGAACCTAGATGTAATGCTACCCAATGCCAGATGTCTAAACAGCAAGATGTGTGCAGTGTAAACGCACACAGTATGGAGAATGTAGATACCAGTCCTGTAATAGAGAACTGGGTCAAGGCTCACATGAGCACCCTAACACTACCAGGTCAAACCTCATACTGTGCTGTACAGCCGCAAAACATGGAACAAACTACAAAAGGAGGGTGACTAGCAATAAATGTCAAGGATAATCACACCCCCATGTTGGTACCACAACAAGAAGCAGCATGGATTAGCCATGGTCAAATACCAATGGCTAAAACCGCCTCCCAGTATATAGCCTGCTGCAGACTACTGTCATAATACCAGGAACTGCACCTGGCCTATGTTGGAATACATGAATATATCAAGCCCCCCAAAACCACATTATATTGCTTGACTGAAAATACCCAGACATACACTGGGAGCATTATACTAGCACCAACACAGTAGGAGAAAAGTTCCCAGAATCCATAAACCAAAATGCCCAGGAACAATGTACCATTCCCACAAGAGGGGTAAGCATACTGGATGTGATAATCAGCAACATGTGTACTGGATGGCAAGATGAGAAGTGTACCCCTCACCGGTAAGACCAGATCATAGAGTTATCACACTGGATATACACATCCTGACCCCAGTCCCTGGCCAGAATACCACAGTGAAAAACATGTGTAAAGCATAGGTTGCACCCCTCCAAACTGATGTGGAATCCATGAAAGGCCCTGTGCAAGTGCAGAATATGGGACACACCGCAGAACATGTTATACAGGCATTCCATGAACACAGCCAGGAATGCTTGCAGTATGCAATCACAAATAACAACAACACACAATGCTATACACGCAGGCATCTGGCATGCTGGACTCCAGCCATTACCAAACCATGCAAGAGAATGAGGAAGCTACCACATGATAGAGCAAACATAAAAAGAGAAGTAATCACTGACCAGTAGTATGGCAATAACATATGTCCACACATACAATCCACTAAGTCCAGCCACAACAAGTAGAATCTGTGAATCCAGAGGCAATGTGACACCAGTCCCAAGTACACAGACAACCAAAACACCCCCCAATAAATACAAATATATGTGATAGATGCAACCATGTATCCAAACCAGAGGTTGAGCTCCACCAACTCAGTACTCTCAAAACTAGTCAGGAGGAGAAGGTAACCACATACACCACAAACCCAGTTCCACATAGACCTACCACAACTGTAAACCAAACACATAAACACAGACAAATATTCCCGGAGGCCTTAATTACAAACACACCACACCAACAGAAGCCTTCAAAGCAGATCACAAGCAACCACAACCTTCAAACATAGCACATGCAACGAATAGTACGCAAAGCTGGTGTGCCAAACAGTCACAGGCCAGAAGGAGAAACAACATGCCTGATACAGTTGTAATAGGTGTCTGTATAGGCAGACACACTGCTGTCCCACTCACCAGACTGAACAAGGGAAAGGGTAGAGTAAGCTGCCTGTAGGCTGCCACAAAATGCCACATAACACAAGTACGCAGGTCACCCCAAAGCAAGCAGAAATATGATGCACTCAATGTCGATGCTGGTGTGAATTACCTGAGATGTACCTCCCTGGTCAACATGAAAAGAGACATGGATGGTCCCTCTGAGTATGTACCCCAGGCCGGTATGACACTGGCTGTGTGCAGCATCCAACCCTCACCAAGAATGATGCCACAGTACAAACACAGAATGCTCATGTTTACCAGCTGGCACAGTTACAGCTGTCAGTCCAAGTGGGTCTAATGTCTGTCTGCTTGACATGTCAAGCATGACAAGCCATGCTGCTGTTCCAGGGATGGCTTGCACCTGTTACCCCTGTGCATCTGGATACTGGATAAGGCCTTTGCCACCTCCATAGAGCCGTATGTAGGCAAGGCCAATAAGACTACCCACCACCCTAGAAAACATAAGTGGTAGGAAACATAAGGGTAATGCTGACCAATGCCAGATGTGTAAACTGCAATATGCATGCCCCTGAGGCACTTCCCATTATGGAGAACATCAATGTCTGTGCAGTGACAGAAGCCTGCTGCAAGCCTAGTGATAGCACACCAGCACTACTAGGCTATACCACATATCATGTGTTATGGCCCCAACACCTGCACCAAAACATCAAAGGAGGGGGAGTATCCATATGCAGCACAGACACCCATATGGCCAGGTAACTGACAATGCACAAAGCAGCAGAGACCACCCATGTGCACCTAAGTGTAGTCCAAGCTGCTGTACAGTCTGTAGCATGCGACAGACCACACTCTCACACACAAGAACTCCACCCAGACATCGTGAAGACACTGGACAGTATGAATGTCCCACCAAATACCAGACAAGGTACACACAAATTACCACATAGGTGGCAAACCATTATGTATGCAAGGAGAAATCAGGGACCTAGGGACACAGGTCGAAAGTAATCTGTCATGTGACACTCACAATGCCAATGTGGCTAGGAAGATTGTCGATATTGGACACCGTATCATGAAAGGATTCACATCTACATCAACAGAGGTCACTGTGCCACTGTACTGTTCCCTTATCAGACCCATAATCTAGTACAATGACTCATATGGGATGTACCGTACGTGACACCTGCAGTGGTTTGGAAGACCTCATAGTTACCCCACCAACAGGATAAAGGGTGTGAAATATATGTCATATGCTGCCTGGCTGTAGACACCCCAGCTGAATGCAGTCACAGACTGCCTACACAGAGGCATTGTATGTCTGTTGTACAAGGCCATGTCCAACACAGGAGTAATGGACATGCTCCACCACAGGAAATCAAAGCCATTGGAGCTGTGAGAGTGACAGATGTCAGCCTCAACACATAATGAAATAAGATGTGCTGGAGGGACAGATACATAACCCAGAGGCTCTCCACACCCAGAAACAGGATCCCAATCCATGTTAGGCAGAGCCCCTCACTGACACCCCTCAACAGGAATATTGCCAAGTGGATGTATGATCGTACATGTATACTGGGGGTCCTCAGTGTGTCACGACCAGACAGAGGCACAGTGAAGAAATTCATAAATGGCCATAATAGAACATAGCAAGGGGTGGCAAAAGACACACACACTCTGGCTAGGCTTACTAATGGCCTAGGGTGTATAGCCTAGTATGAACCCATGAACCTATGAAGATACAAAACGTACAGGACATTAAGGATAATCACAAGGCTTACCCAACTGATGGTAGGAACCATGTTGGGCATCCACAGATATGCTCCGAATCACACAGATATTACAAACAACATACCAAACACACACACATATTGCTATCATACAACCTGTCAGGTGCAGTGCAACCCCCCCCCCCCCAGAGTGCAAAATACCTATCCCAGCAGACTTATGGTCCCCTGACATTGCAGATGCTGAGGTAACAGCCATCATCTGCAAAGCAGAACACACAGCAGCAAAGGTATGTGATGGTGTCCTGGGCTGAGGCCAACATGGACTCCAAGAATAATGGAATGCCAAATCACACTACTGCCCAATGTCAGCCTTACCACAGGATATGTACCCAAAGAGCAGTGTACAACAACAGTGGTCTATCACAACAAAGGTGTTGCCTGAATGGATACTGCAAACTACCACCCCAGGATCCTGACAAGCTTGTTCTGCACAGCTATGGAAAGGATCAGTATGTACCGCAGACAGAAGGCTATTGTGGACCTACTGATACTGGACCCTACACAGTGTGGCTGTCGTAACTGCAGATCCTGCCCCTAAACATCTTTGACCCATTTGAAGCAGTCATTAAGGTCATTGATGAGGGCAATGTGGTCCACACAGTGTAGCTGGACCGTGCACATGCTTCTAGACAATACCATACGAGTTCAGTATGGATATGTTCACCAGCTTAAATATATACCCCTATGTCAGTAGAGGGGTTGCAAACCAGACCAAGGACAGAACTGACATGGTCAGACATGCTGCATCCATGTCAGACTACAAAGCTGATAAGAGTGGCATCCCACAAGGCCTGGTCTTGGCCCCCCCTCCCCCGTTCTGTATATATGTCCCATAGGCATAGGCAAACATGGAAGGACTGTGACTGGACATGTATGCAGAGGAGTACACACGGCCCACCATATCCAACCCCCAGCTGACACAAGAAACCCACAAAAGGGCCACCTACAAACAGACAACTGGAGCCATAGCCATGTCAGCAAGCTAATTGCAGAACTGTGTATAGACAACCACCATGGATATACAGTAAGTGCCCACAAAGTACCACACAGGTGTTAACCCATGACGTACCTAACATGTAATGTGAGACCTGGGTACAAAAGGTGATAGATATCCTGCACTGGACAAACATGTGGCTGTAGTGTTCGCAGAAACATATACTATATACCCACCCAAACTTGAAGGTTGGCAGATGTAGATAAGGGGAACTCACTGTGGCTCTGCAGTCATCCTCCATCAGCGTCACAATTGACTACAATAGCCCCTGTGGGATATACTGCAGCAGACACCACCATCAGCTGTAAAGTCCACAACAGTACCCCACCAGGAGTAGCAAAGAGCATGAACAGATGCCATGTGTTGCCTGAGTAAACAAACTGCAGCCCCACACACCGCCATACTGCCCAGCTACAGGCAAGCTGTGCCTGATGTATGAAGCCATGTCCAACCTGGAATCAATGAACATGCTGCACCTTGTACAATCTGAATGGCAGTGAGCTATGCACATGAGAGACCTGAACCCCAGCACTGACATACATAGGACAAGCTGTACAGAATGATCCATAACACAGAAGGCACCCCCACTCTTCAGTAAACTCCTGGTACAGGTCAGCCAGAGAGTCACATATCGTCACCCCTCAAGAGGAATCCTGATGAGTGGATGGGAGATGGTAGGCTAACCCTAGGTATCACTGTTATGTCAGAGGTAGACGGAGGCACAGTATACTAACCATGACATATGTCATGGCAAACTCCAGTTACAATGTGTGTCGAAGGACAAACACACCCTGTGACTAACATCAGAAATGGCCTAGGGAACATTGCTAGTGTTTGACAATGTCCACCCATAATAAGGAATACACTAGCAATGTTGGACGAGCCTGGTGTAGGTAGTCCATATCTGAACATAATGCAACATGGTCATATGTGCACAACTGGCCCCTACACAGTCTGTTGTGCTCACTATGAAGATGTCAAGCAGTCATAGGACTAAAGCCCAGGATACTGTCCACCACAGTGAAAGTACTGAACCAGTACACTATACAGTACTACAGTGTTAGGTCATTATAAAAGTATGTTGAGAACTGTCTGCAAAGTATCCCATGCAATCCCTGCAGGCACAGTATAATCCCTGTTGTGGCAGACACGAAGCCATTGGCCAGTTAGTACACAACATGACACCCAACACGCAACCATAAATGTGAGATATTGTTGAAGTTCACACACACCCAAATATGTGGTGGACTTCAGAGTGCAACATATGGAAAGCTCACACTGGGCATGCTCGCACACTTTGATAAATGAGGCATATGTCAGACAACATGCCATGGAAAGGCTGAACTGGGCATGCTCACACACTTAGGCCATATCTCCGTTTAGCAGTTGGCCACACAAATCTGGTATTTGTACGTGTCAGTCCAGGAACCAACCACAACACAGCAATCTGCCCAGTGCACACAGTAAATGACTACAGAGACATAAGTGATATAGTGGATCGCCATCATATGCAAACATCTTCCACAGATACACAAGTTGGTCATAGGAACAGGGAATGCTATGTCAATAAAGACCTGCAAACAGTAGAACAGCACAACAAATATTGTGCATCCGACAATTGAACATATGGGTGTAGAGGTCAATACTAGGCTTGTTGCCCTAGGGAATGACAGCTCAGCCAGAGTGTGCTTGGCATCTGCATCTCCAGGACAGTAGGCTACTGTGCCACTGTAAAGTAGGTCACAGAAGGCAACATGTGAGGCTAGTGAGCTGTGCCTCTGTCAAGCAGGGGCACCGTGGAGGTCCCAGGGATTGATGCTGTCGGTGTGTGCTGGGAGAGGGTTGCTGAAGATCTCTGACAGTAGGTTTCCATCAATAACAGACTGAGTGGAGCCCTATCTGCATTCTCTGGATGATTCCACTGTCAACACTGTGTTGTAATGATTATGAGTGAATGAAGTGCCGTGCCGGAACTGTTCACAGATGTCATCCCTCTGTGGGCTACAGCTCTGCAATGTATTAGCTCACTCTGTCTGTTGTACGGCGCATGTATGGCTGGTGTACAGCTGACAGGTGTCTTGTTGTGGAGCAGTCATGGGTATATGTGGGATAGCATGATCAATGCAAACCTTACACATGCTCAGAGAATGCAATTGTCAAGGATTATGCTGAGTGGCCAGTATAGTCCCCCAGCATGGGTCCTCTGAAGTCGTCCACCCCTGTCTTCACAAGTGTAGAGTCTGCTTGTGCTAAATACAGTTTGTGTGCAGTGACAACCTTGCCTGGGGGTGGAGATGGGATATGGATATCCAGGGAAAGGTGGGTATGGTCAGATATCAACAATGGTGATCTACCTCTGGTGTGGAACAGTGAGTACCCACGTTGCAGATGGACAGGTGCAATATGTATTCCCCCATGTGGCTGTGGTGTGTGGTTCTGCCATAGCACATGGACCCACAAATTGTAGTGGCTATAGGGTAAAGTGGTAGAGGCCTGAGTAGTTCTCACACACAATATGCCTGTACCTGATATTAACAACTGGAATGGTGTATGTGAACACCTGCATATCCCGGCACTGTTCCCAGGGAAGCTAAGTGTGTGTCCTGGATGTGGGTGTGGTGTTCTGGACTGGTTGTGTTGTGTGTTATAGGTCCTGTGGTCACAAAGCATGGTATAGAACATAACCTGCCAGTGCGATGTGCATATCTGACCCTGACGTAGGTGCCTGCAAATGCATATATATGCTATCCCCCACCTGACAGGTAGTACTACATGTACATACCTCTGTAGAAATAAAGATGTCAGCACCCTATAAATACTGCAGGTGCAGAGCAGATGCCCAGTAATTCGGATAGTGCACTCTGCTAATGCGTCTCCCTCAAGTGTCATAATATAGTTAGGTAGGGGGTTGAATCCTGCAAATGCTCAGTGTGTGTGTGGGTGGGTGAGTGAGTGGGGTTTGTGTGTGTGAAAGGCTGTGAGAGGAAAATGTCCCTTTTGGCAACTGGGAAAACACACTACAGGATGCACATTCCCCTTTCCACTCTGCTAATGTGTCCGACTCGAGTGTCATAACATAGTTAGGTAGTGGTTTGAATCCTGCAAATGGCAAGTGTGTGTGTTTGGATGAGAGGGGTTAGTGTGTGTGCAATTTTGTGTGAGGGAAATGTCCCTTTTGGCAACTGGGAGAACACACTACAGGATGCACATTCCCCTTTCTAAACACAGATGATGTCAGTACCCTATAAGTACAGCAGGAGAAGGAAAGCCTACCAGTGATGTGAATAGCGCACTTTGCTAATGCGTCTGTCTCGAGTGTCAGAACATAGTTAGGTAGGGGTTTAAATCCTGTAAGTGCTCAGTGTGTATGGAGGGGGTTAGTGTGTGTTCAAGACTGTATGAAAGTAATATCCCTTTTGCCAACTAGGAGAACACACTACAGGATGCACATTCCCCTTTCTAAACACTGATGATGTCAGCACCCTATAAGTACAGCAGGAGAAGGGAAACCTCCCAGTAATGCGAATAGCGCACTCTACTAATGCATTCATCTTGAGTGTCATAACATAGGTAGGTAGGGGTTTGAATCCTGTAAATGCTCAGTGTGTGCGGAGGGGGTTAGTGTTTGTTCAAGACTGTATGAAAGAAATATCCCTTTTGCCAACTAGGAGAACACACGACAGGCTGCACATTCCCCTTTCTAAACACTGATGATGTCAGCACCCTATAAGTACAGCAGGAGAAGGGAAACCTCCCAATAATTTGAATAGCGCCCTCTGCTAATGCGTCTCTCCCGAGAGTCATAATAGAGTTAGATAGGAGTTTGAAACCTGTAAATGGCATGTGTGTGTGTTTGGATGTGGGGATTCTGTGTGTGTGCAATTTTGTATGAAAAACATGTTAGTTTTGGCAATCAGAAGATCACACTACATGATGCACATTACCCTTTCCAAACAGTGATGATGACAGCACCCTATACATACAGCTGGAGAAGAGACATCTGCCAGTACTCAGAATAGCGCAACCTGCTACAGCGTCACTCTCAAGTGCCATAACATATTAGGTAGGGATTTGAAACCTGCAAGTGTGTGTGTGTTTGGATGTGGGGAGTTTGTGTGTGTGCATTTCTGTATGAAAAACATGTTAGTTTTGGCAATCAGGAGATCACACTACCTGATGCACATTACCCTTTCAAAATACTGATGATGTCAGCACCCTATAAGTACAGCCAGAGAAGAGGAACTATCTAGTAATCCGAATAGTGCGCTTTGCTAATGCGTCTCTCTCACGTGTCATGATTTAGTTAGGTAGGGGTATGAATTCTGCAAGTGTGCGTGTGTGTGTGGGGGGGTAGTAGGGTGTGTGTAAATGCAAGTGTGAGAGAACAGATCCTTTTGGCAACTACTACAATACACCAGATGCTGCATATTCCCCCAGTAAACACAGGGGATGTCACCACACTATCAGCACAGCCAAACAGGGCTAGTTGGCCAGTAATGCCAATAGTGCGCTCTGCTACTGTGTCTATTACCATTGTCAGAGTACAGATAGGTATGTTTTGGTAACCCACAACTGCCACGTGTGGTTGTGTCACACATTATGACCTTGTGTGGGTCTTTGTACATAACAATGCATGCCATTGCCTAAACCAGCAATGGCATTGCACACATGATGTATGTGTGTGACACATACACATAAATACCTGTGACCTGCAGTAGTTACCATGTCTGACACATGCCTCTAGTGGATAAATGGTATTTGCAATGTATACCAATATGACTGTGTCTTACTGTGCAGGGACGCTTGGTATGTGTCTATACAGTGTGGGTGTATATGGTAAAATACCTACAGCAGGGGATACACATCTGGTCTGGGCCATATAGTCTACATGTAGTCGATGTACAGGTGCTGCATGTTCCCACCTGTTGTGGTTGTGGTAACATGTCATTCCACTGCAATTCAGTGACCACATGCTGTGAACCCTTCAACTAGTGTGTTGTAGCTACAGTAATGCTCACGCACAATGTTTGGCTGGATGCAGTCCAGCCATATAAAGACAGTTCTTGAGACTGTCATATTGCCAGTGTTGTTATGGAGGATAGGTGGTCTTCCTGTGTATGGGAGGGTTGTGTGTGCCAGGCTATGAACCAGATGGCAGTCCGACACACTGTTAGCTGCACATGATTAGGCACTGATGCTTTGTGCTGTGCCAACAACATGGGGGTGTGTGTATCTGTGGTGCCTTGGGATACCACCCCCCCTGTCCATGTGTGTTACATGTGTAGGGGACGACAGGCATGGTATGGGGCATAACCTGTCAGTGATGGGTAACACCTGTGAGCCATGAATCAGGACTTTGGTACTGCACAGACATTGCAGTTCACCGTGCTGATGACAGTGTCCGGTGCATGCATCTTGCAGTGTACACTGCTGTTGTTGTGTAGCAGCACTGTTAGTGTCCTAACCTGTGTGATACCCGCAGAGGTGGCTATGTATGTGTGTATGAAGGAGCTTTGCCAATATACATCGGGCCATGGGTGTCACGTGCAAGATGACCCTTGCACATCATTGTGGCTTCCCTAGCATGTAAGCACATGTTGACAGCCAGCGGATACCCTATGAATGACATTGGAGACTGAGCAGAATGTAGACATACAGCACCCTTCCCACATATAGTGGTAGCATACCTGGTGAGGGTATGTTGGCAACCAAGATCAGGCTCATACTGGCCTGTGCCACATGCTGAGAGATCCATTCTATGTTCCCTATCATGTAGTCCAGGGAGGTATGTCTCAGGTCAGCCATAGTGGCATGGTCAATGAGTGAGTCATATGTGTCCATGCCTCTGACTGACCTGTATGCATGTGTTCTGTGGTGGACCATAGTGCCCCTGAGGAATATCATTGTGACCTTCACCAGATACAGCCTGCTGAGCGGGACCCCAGTGCAGCACCCAAGACAGATACCTGACATGTCTGTAGCAGATGTGTTGTGTAGCCCTACAGGCTGTGAGTGCGTGGCACACGGGATGTGTGTGCCATGTGTGGCATGTGCTCTGTTCCAACGGAACATATGCCTGTGTGCCAGCTGCAGAGGTGTGTGATGCTCAGGCAGGATGCTATTATGAGTCCCCGCGTATGCCCCAGTGTGTTCAGCATGCTGTCAGTGCATGTCAATGTCTGACTTGTATTGTAGTCACTGTAATATTTTTTATTTATTTATTTATTTATCTTACATTTGTTGACGGGATAGTCCGACTGGATGCATGTGTATTTTCAGCGGAGGCCGGGAGAAAAGCTCCAAGGGTAAGCAGATACAGCATTACATAATACCAGCATTACATATTACAAACAGATTATTTACAGAGATTACATAAGTAAGCAAGTTAAACATGTTCCACAGGTTAAAGTTAGTCCTGAGCACAAGTCAGGATTAAATTAAATTACACAGTAAACTGGTTAACAGATTTTACACATTCGAGTTAGCCAGGCTTGATACATTGACATAGGCAGTTAAGTGACAAATGTTGTTTGAGTCTAGTGTTAAATTGACCTAAGGTAGAAAGTAAGGTAATATCAGCTGGAAGTGAGTTCCAGGATCTACTTACAGAGTTTGCAAAGAGAGAATCACTGGCTGTGTTATTAATATTGCTAGTCTGAATTAGTAGTTTGTTAGAGGATCGAAGCGGTCTAGGATTGTTATAGGGGGTGATAATATTTTAAGTGCAGGAGTATTGTCCGGATTATAGAGGATTTTATAGGCCATAATCAGTTGGTTATACTGTATTAGGCTAGGTAGTTCAAGCCAACCAAGCTGATTTAGATTGATGCAATGATGTGTCCTAAAAGGCAACCCAGTGGCAAACCTAGCAATGTGGTTGTAGAAAATTGAGTGTTTGTTAAGGACAGTCTTGTTCATATACGAGAGTAGAGGGGATGCATACAGAAGGGTTGAAAGAAGGTGTGAGCGAGCTATGGCAATTTTAGCTGGAGGGGTTAGGAAGGCTTTTATTCTGTAAAGTGACCCTAGTTTTTTATTGATGGTTTTGACAGTTTGGTTAACATATAGGTCACATTTGAGATTATTGTCTATGATGACACCTAATAGTTTAGTTGATGGGTCAGGGGAGATTATTGTGCCATCATTTGATTTTATGGTAAAGGTGAAAGCGGTAGACCTACGTGTTGGTGAAATAACAGCAGTTTAGTTTTTTGGGATTTAGGATCAGACGATGTTCAGAAAGCAAGTTTTCTATTGTATTAAAGGTGGTCTGGGTAGCTGACCATAATTCTACTGGAGATGTGGCTGAGCAAATCAGAGTAGAGTCATCAGCATATTGGATACAGCTGACTTTTGGGATGACAGTATAAAGGTCGTTAATGAAGATGGAGAACAGCAAGGGCCCTAGTATAGAGCCTTGTGGTACTCTGAGGGTGTTAGGTAGAAGGTTAGAGAGTTTGTTCTGCCAGAGGCCAGCCTGCTGTTGACCATGCAGGTAGGATTGAAACCATTGGAGGGCTCCAGTATCTAGACCGAATGTTTGCAGGGTGTGGATTACAAGTTGGTGATCAACCATATTGTATGCCTTGGAAAGATCCAAAAAGAGGGCTGAGGATATATAATTATTGTTGCAAGTATGGTTTATGGTGTTAGTAAAGGCTAAGAGGCCTGAAATAGTGCTGTGATGAGGACAGAAGCCATGCTGAGTGTCTGCCATAAGGCGATTTTGGATTAGGTGGTGCATGAATTGTCTATGAATAAATTTTCCATAATCTTTGCAAGTGGAGAGAGTATAGCTATTGGCCTATAATTGGAGAATTCAGTAGAGCTGCCTCCTTTGTGAAGTGGGATTACATAGGATATTTTCCAGATGGTGGGAAATTTAGCTTCTACCATGGTTCGTTTGATTAGTTTTGAGACGGGGTAAGCAATAGCATCAGCTGATTTTTGTAGGTACTCGGCAGGGAGTTGATCAGCAGAAAGTGTAGTGGGTTTTACTTTTTCAATCAAGGTATGGATAAGTGAAGTGGCGACTGGTTGGAAGCTGAACGCAAGTAGGTTTCTAGGGGTGGTACTTTCAGGACCAGGGAAGCTAGGAGGTAGATGGCTAGCTAAGGCTTGAAATGTCTCAGTAAAGAATTGGTTAAAACTATCAGAAACATCTTCAGGGGTTTTATTAATAGTAGCAGCAGGGATTGGGGTTGAAGTTTGTCCAGGATGTAGTATATATGACATGCCACCTGACAGGGTATGGCATTACTGGGTTCAGAGAGCTCAGTCCCCAGATTGGCTGTGTGGTGGCATCCCACACATGTGTTGTACGTTCCTGGCCAAGGGTGATGGCTGACTGCATACATGTGGCAGGTGTGACATTGCCACATGACTCACATAAACCACAACTGGACCATACAGGTGATTCACAGGTTACCTTTGCACATGCTACCCTAGTAGTGTGATTGCCATGGTGAGTACCAACACATATGACCAATGGGGAACAACATACTGAAGGTGTGTATGTGTGGGTGTACTGCTACTGTTTCATAGCACTGGCATATATGACTGCACACGTGGGTAAATGCCAGGTAAGACATGTGCAATGTGTCACAGGCAACGTACATGCGTACAGGACAGACAGTGACGTTCTGTCATGTGTAAACTTGACATATGTATCGTACGCTATGCAGATGCCACTAGTAGTCTACAGAAGCACTGTAACTCTGCATTGCAGGTGTAAGCAGTGTTCCAGGAACTAGCGAACATGCATGCAAACAAAGCTACAGTAAGCAGGGCTGGAAGTAGTGGATTGTACAACAAAGAAGGGGTAACAATAACAGTAAGTAACAATGCAAATATGTAGGCACTATCAACATGTACCCAGGAATACACAGCGCAGATGCCCATGGTAGAACTGATATTATGTCATAATTAATTGTGATTTGGATTACATTGGTACTGCACACATATCAACATGTGCAAACATCCACATTGCATAGTCGTTGTGGGCAACTTGACACCATTACTGTACATGTCCACCATTGCATACCACTACTTGCGTTAGCTTCCCCCCTGTGCTACCCATGTATGCGGCTATCTGTTGACATCCTTACCACCGGCATGCAATTATGTGCAGCTGTTACACTTTGGTATGTACTATGGGTGCAGATAACAATTCAGGACATTCATACGGTTACTGCATCAGGCATGCTGGGATATACACACAGTCATAGCAGCACACTGTACTGTTACCAACATGATACTACTAATACACTTCTATGTAGTCACCCTGTGCATCAGCAACGTGTTTACCTGTTCCCGCAATGATGTTGAAGATTGCAGGAGGTGGCACAGTGTCATCATATGCACAGGGTGTGAATTAGGTATGCCTGAGTCAGCCACTGATACCACCAATTGACATGTGTGTGTATGTGTGTTGGTGAGGGGCAGCAGTACAGGGTGGGGCAGTGTTGGTGCAGTGTGTGCATGTATGTGGTCACCCTAGGTGTTAACATTTCGCATGTGTGTATGCACGCACACAGTTCCACCTCAAGACTGCCATATACAGGGGTTTGTGGACAGCCACAGACTGCACCTGGCAGGTCATACAGATCAGTGTCTGTGGGCATGGACACGGTACCTGTGCCTGGCAGGGGTGCTACGGACCGTATCCAGTACTAAGCCAGACTGAGTACTGTCATCAGAAGCGGGAGTGTGTTGACTGGACACAGGTCCCTGTTGGGACTGTCCAGAGCCACGTGCACGTGGTCTCCTGGGGCGTTCCGATGACAGCACAGACCCAGCATTGCTGGGGCTGCTGCTGGCACTATGGGGGCATGCGCGGGCCTGTTGTCATCCGCGCCAACTGCTAGCTGCTGCTGTTGCTGGCATACGGCCACATCGACGCCGCAAATTGCCCTGGCTCATGGACATTTGGTTGTGGAACTGCTGTAATATGTCCCCACGTCTGTCTATGACATCGGTGAAATTGCGGATAGCATCCGCGATGTCACGCATACTGTCAATCATGGCTGTGCGACATGCTCTCAGCTCCCTCAGACCCTGTCTGGTGTACCTTTCCATACGTGACTGTACCTGCATGACAGCCCGAAACATAGCTGAGGTTGACAGACTGCTTTGGGCACGTCTGCCAGTGGCAGTACGCCCACGGATGCTCCCACGAGAACCCATGGGCAACTGTCTGTGTGGTACCATCGCAGGACCCTGCCCATGGCTGCTGTGTGGGGACGCATGTGCCACAGGTACCATATTACCCTGGTCAATGCCCACTGTATCCTCTTATCACCTAGGGACAATGGTGACAAAGGATGTACTGGCAGGATGACTCTGCGCAATGATGGGGTTGACAGCTGTGTACTGTCAATTGGCTGACCAATGGCGGACCTTGACACACCTTCCTGTACCATTACACAAATATCTTCATTACCAGTACCTGTGGCACCAGATTCAGGTTTCCTGCTGCAGGACACCAGACCAGCACCAGAACCTGTGGGAGGAAGACAGGAAACACAGTTTACAGTCTCCACACATTGTTACCAGTGATGCACTTATGCACACATGCACACATGCACACATGCACACATGGACACAGGCACACATGCACACATGGACACAGGCACACATGCACACATGCAGACATGCACACGTGGACACATGCACATGTGGACACATGCACACATGCACACATGCACACATGGACACATGCACACATGCACTGCGTGGACACATGCACACATGCTGCGTGGACACATGCACACATGGACACATGCACACATGCACACGTGGTCACATGCACACTTGGACACATGCACACATGCACACATGCACACGTGGACACAGGCACACCTGCACACATGCACACATGGGCACAGGCACACCTGCACACATGCACACATGCACACCTCGCAGTATACACACAGAGCACTACTGAGTTACACTAGTGTTACTAGCACTATCAGGACTATTATAGGTATTGTTGAACACACTCACCAGCATGGATAGCCTGCCTTGCTGTAACCCCAGAGGGACCTGCAGAAATGATGAGATTAATGTCAGTGGGCACAACTGTGCCATTGATATTGCATATGATACTGTGCAGTAGTACACCAGTTGCCTTTCACATGTCAGCTGCTGATATTGCCAGTATCACACATGCACAGTTACATACTATGATGACAGATACATACCACGGACACACCTTACACATGCATAAACTAACAGTGTACAGAACAGTCAAGTGTACATATGGCATATTACCTGCACGCTCCATGTCGTGCTGCTGTGTGGATCCAGCCTCCATCATGATGCAGGTGTACTGCTGTTGCTGTTCCGGGGCTGAAGCCACAACACTTAGGAGTAGCCTCTCCAGTCTGGTGAGGGGGGGATGTGTGGCTACCCCACCTCCTGTGGCAACCTGTTGCCTGTGGATATCTGATGCACGCTGACGGACACTTCTGATTAAATCACTGCAGCGATGTCCAACCTGCTCATATGTCCTATTATGCGTGCCAATATCATTTACCCTACGGACAAGGTCTTGCCACAGTCAGCCCTCTCCTGGTGATTCTGACTGGTGCGGGAAAACAGGATGTCATACTCCCGCACCAGGTGTATCTCCTCATCTTCCGCTGCAGAGTAGGCGGGATTACGCTGATGCGCCATCTCCCTGGCAGAGAACACAATCAGGATATCAGCAGACTATGTCATCAATATATGGCACACATACTATACATGATACTCATGTGTAGTGATATACTACTACTCCCATATGTTGCATGTGTGTGTGTGTGTCGTGGTGGATACACAAGTACATGGCCAGATATCAGTGCTCAGCCAACACCTGTGCAACAATACCTGCCACATTCCACACAACATAGTAGCATGCCCCATTGGTCAGCACACACTGGCAGGTCCAATGCACAACCTCACTCTGGGGGTTCATCCCAAGATACTGTATGTGGGATGCCATCCACTAGTGTGATGTGGACACAAGTTACTCGGCCTGGATATACATATCCCACCACCACTACCAGCAGAGTAGACTACTTTGATATGTATGTGATTAGACAGTTATTCACTTGTTAGGACTGAGATGGTATCCATGCAGCACACTGGACCAGTGGAAGCCACAACCAACACTGCTGACCCCTTTGCAAATGCTTACCACGGACATGCCAGATTGCATGGAACTTGCACACACATTTCTAACCCAGACCCTATGCACAAAGGTTAGGCATCCTGTCCGGTGGACCCCAGACAGAGGCAGATTGTATAACAATAGCAGAAGGCTACTGCAGGACAGAGAAGATTCACATTAAGGGAAGGCATCTGTGGTCAGCACTGGTACTATGCTATGGTCCCTCATAACAACGGCCACTGCCTACTCTGGGAGGGAAATGGCCACAAACACTATGGATAATCACAAGGCTTTCTTCAGTTATGTTACACATATGGACCAAATGCCTCAGATATGCTCTCTGTTAATACACACCTACTTAACATTCACCAAACACACAGATATTGGCAACATTCTTGCAGACAGGTTCGGTGCACGTATCCCCCCTCCTTTTACCCCACCAGTTGAAATAGTTATCACAGCTGTACGTAACCTCCCTATCATCTCACATGTCCAGGTGAGGGCCGCCCTCAGCAAAGCAGAACACACAGCATCACTGTGATCGCATGGTATCCCTGGATGTGTGCGACCTGCAGTCCAAGAGGACATACAACCGCATATAAGACTGATAATTTATCTTGGCCGTACTACAGGATATGTACCTGGACAGCGGCATAGAGCAACAGTGGTCCCACACCATTAAGGAGGCACCTCGACTGACCCTGGGAACTACCACATCATATGCATAAACGGCCTGGTCTACTAAGCTATGGAATTATGCAGTATGGGATGCATATGCAGTGATATTGGGTACCTGCAGACACTTGTTCCCAGCCAGTGTGCCTTTGTGATGGGCTGATCCTGCCTTTTGAACCTGGCTGACCTTTCAAAGCAGTCACAACAGCCATTGCTGAGGGCAACGCACAGACAACTGGTGCCAGGATCATGGCCTACCACTGATTGACATGTAATGTATAGTCATCCCCTTTTGGTGGAACTACGTACACACAACATATCACATGGACATACCTATAGATACAGACCTATGACACATTTGGAGGGTTCACAGTATGCACACTATTAACCTGCTACTTTGCATTACCTGTGTTTGTCGCAACTGGTTGCATTAACACTGCTTCTGATTCCTGCTGCTACTGTCACTGCTGACAGCTTAGAGTCACAGTGTGTAGCGTGTTTTTTTTTTCTCTCTGTCTCAGTTTGTCTCTCTCCCTCTGTCTGCTTACAGACAGTGCAATGAATGTATTGCATGTGTGGAGTGTTAGTACAGGATGCTTTTGTAGGTATCTGCATAGGTCCATGTGATGGCCTCTGCACCAATTGTAAGCCAGCATTTGCTAATTGCATACAGCCAGTTGTGTACTGATTGCAGTTCTCACTGTGATTTCAGGACAGTGCTATAAAAGGGTATGTGAGATAGGCATTGCCCTTTCAGATTGTAAGGGTGGGGACCATGCTGGTATGCTGTGGACACTGTTCTGTGAGTGTAAAGGTTAGTATCTCTCTCATGATTCAGGCTGTGTTGTAGATTCACATTTCTCCATTCCTCTCTCCTGTTCCCTGTAGTAGGTGTGTATGCACAATGACACCTACAACTATATATAGATATATATTTATATATATATATATATAGATATGTACATATACATACATTTATATATGTACATTAACTGACATTATTACCTACAAGCTACCAACTAGCATGGTTGTTTCTGTTCACACACTACTATTATGGGAATCCAGTAGTTTTGACAGTAATTCTACATGACATGCATTGGGTACTACACATCCTATATTCCCTTTACATTTATCCCTACTATTACAGGTTATATTTATTTTAGCACAATGTTCTTGCATAAGAATCATGGCTTAGTGGTAGGTCATACAGACTACTGTTTCCAAGGTCCTAGGTTCAGGACTGACAGTGGGATTTTATTTTGCTTTTGAACTGAGTACAGGACCTGTCAATCAAAGTGACTAAGGCACTTTTAAGCAGTTGTAACCGGGTTAGCGCTGGTTTGCGCAGAGCTCATGCATGCACACTGGCGGTTAGCTCCGTGCACACACGCACACACCCGCTTACAACCGCTTAACAGTGCTTACTCTGGCGCACACCCGCCCTATTTTCTTTGAAAGAAATGAAACTGGGGAGACAGGAAAGTGGTGAAAAAGGGGTCACAAAGAGGGTAAGACAGTAGGGAAACAAGCTTGGGATTTGCAGGAGGGATGTAGGTAAGGCACATAGCTGCCCATTTCTTCATCGGCAACAGCTGTGCATATGTATGTAATTTGGTGTGACATTTGAAACCTTCCACCACTGAGAAAGGTGTCAGGACAACAATAATACTTGTTGTACAGCCATTTGTAATTGATAGTTTCCATGTCCAGCAGACATGTGTGCAGAATGGGCAGCTATGTATGGGGCATAATTTTTTTGTGGGTACAGAGTGCCCTTTTTTTTTTTTTCAGGTGAGAGTGGTATGTCAGGTGAAGGAAGTCGGTACAGCTGGGGAGGTAGGTTGGGTAGGTAAACAGACAAGACAAACAAGATGCATACAGGGGCGGTGTATGACATGTGTGGGGGGGTTACACATTTGATGGGGATGGATGTTTGGATATCCAGAGCCCATGAGCCCACAGATGGCAACAGTGGAACTGATATCCCCACCCATAGGCAGTTGCCACTGTTCCTTCACTGTCCAGGACGGGGCTGTGCTGGGGGCTGTGTAGGCCGGGCAACAGGCATGCCCGTAAGTTGTGCCACCCATGCCTCAAGCTGGCATAGGGGCTTGAGAACAGAGTCCTAAATCTCCCTACGCACCACAGTCCGGACGCTATGGAGGTTGAGTGGTGGTTCTATTCTGGCCACACTTGCAGAGGGGGGGGTGAACCCCATCCCCTGCAGCGCTTTCACCTGCAGGTGGCACAGGGCCACCGGAGGAGGGTCCAGACTGGGCACTAGTGCCAGGTGCACTCGCCAGCTGACGTGGGAGAGGTGGGTCCGCTGGAACCCGCCTTCCCTGTTGTCCTATGTTTTGCATTATGTCATGACAGTTTGGGTTAGTGACATATAATACCATTCACAATTAGTTGTAACAGCATGCATTAGTATTCCCATTAACCAAACACCCAGATATTCACACCATTGAACAGCGAGCATAACACATGCATAATTTGAACAGCAATACACAGTCCAACAACATGCAGGGTTGATTGATGGCAACAGGCCATCAGGTTTGGATGTATGAACAGGGCAGATGCATCAACGGACATGCAAATATATATGACCCAACAAGACAAATGTCCAGTGGTGTTAATTGTGATTGCACATACCATTTTCACGTGGAATGGGTTATATGTGGTTATAGGGTGGGGTGAAGAAAATAATATTAACACCTTCGAATACCAATACATATGCTGTACATTTCTAATAGCTGCACATATATACACACTACTGTTCTAACTACAGTTTCCTATATGATAACTATTTCAACTTGGTGATAGGACTGTTACTGCAACATCAATATACATTTTATTGTTTTTCATACACATTCATATCTAGCTTTGTTCAGCTACATCATCCTGCTACATTTGCTTTATATAGCTGTAGACAAGTGTGGATGTTTGGTATATCAGACAATCATACTATCTGCATATTGCAGACTGAGAGCAACATATCCAGATTTTGGGATACACATTCCAGATGCAGCAACACTTTGAACAGATTTCACTGTTTGGTTTGGATTCTCACATGCATTTCATTCTGTACTGACTGCAGTATACTTTATTCAGGGGTTATTACTACTGAATTGCTGGATTCATGACACTTTCTCACACTCTCTCACTTGTTTTCATTTTACTATTCAGGATGGTACTTACTTCTAGGCTTTATTGACATGTTTTACCTGTAGTTATTACAATCCTTTCCAGCAGTCTCACTTCTGTCATGTTTCAGTATTTCAACAGGGATATATTTCACACATGTGATTTCATCATCTTCTGCAGCTATACGTTTCAGCCTGCTGCAGGTTGTGTACTATTTTCTTACAGGTGGGGCATTTTTATTTCAGAATTTATGTCAGACATTTTCATTTTTATGTTTGGATTACAGACTGCAACACACTTTTGTAATCAAGCAATACTTGCAAACACTTTCACACTGTTACTTGCACATTTTATTACTTAGTGACTACACTGCACTCTTTTGCTGACTGTCATACTTTTATATTTCTTTACAGTTACTGGTAGTGGATTACTGACCTGCCTGGTGGCGCAACCGTACCAGCCTATCGCCATAGGCTCTGCGGGTTCACAGAACGGACACCTGCAGCTGTAATATAAATGAAGTAATATTGGAATACACATCTCCATAATATCAGCTAGTTTAGTTTCTTACATACATAATTAAATGTAACTTACTCAGTAGTGGGGCATTGGGCATTTGCTGGGCCTCCTGGATCCAAAGGTTCAATTGGTCCTGCTTGCATCTCTTCAGGTCCGCATGGTGGTGACGGACCTGCTCACCAGTCCTTGGAATCCCTGTGGCACTGGTGAGATCATGAGCCAACCAGTCCCACGCCTCAGCCCTATATGCTCCCCATAGGACCTGGCCCTGCATAAGTTGGGCCTCATGATTGTGGACTAGGAGCCAGACCATGTACCTGGACTCCTCAATGCCCCACCTCTGTGTTCAAAAGCAACTACCCTCTCCTACTCCTGTCATTCTGGCTGCAAGTCAGTTCTACAATCGTTTATGCTGTGTATTCCCGCCTATGGGGCTTATATAGTCCGTTTTTGTCGCACATATCTGTGATTGGCCATTTTGGAATTGTATCAACTTCAGTAAACCTGCATTGTCATGCTCCAGTTTGTATTCATTAATATATATTAGCTATTATTGCATTTATAGGTACTGCTGTCATGGCATAGTTGTTCAGTACCTTGCCTATGGTGTATAGTATCCTGGGTTTGAACCTGGCCACTACT
Source organism: Protopterus annectens (assembly GCF_019279795.1). Lineage (NCBI taxonomy): Eukaryota > Metazoa > Chordata > Ceratodontiformes > Protopteridae > Protopterus > Protopterus annectens. The sequence continues at coordinate 333,108,647 of NC_056731.1, forward strand.
TTTTATTTTTTATGACTGTCTAGACAAGCTGAGGGGTGTGTCTGTGTAAAGGCAGTGTTGATACGGCTTGCTCAACGTTGCCTGTCGGTTAGCTTGTTTGCGCGGTGCGCAGCTCCGCACAAATGGGGTACGCTGGTTTAAGCCTCATTTGGCTGTCAGCACGCATATTACGCTCAGCTCAGCTAGGGTCACATAGATTCAGCATGTTAAACCACTGCTCAGCTATGGGCACTCATTTTGCACCAGTTAAACCACTGCTCACCTATGGGCAGATGCACTCACCCTGTTAAACTGTAGCTCAGCTATGGGCACATCTGGCATTTTTTATTGTTTTGTTACCTCACATTTCTTCAATATAAATGGGCTATTTCATTACATATTACATAAAATGTGATTTTATGTGTACATATTTGTTAGGGACTTGTTTCGTGCTTATTTTGCTAAAAATAAAAATTGGTGTTGTGGGGGCTCGAACCATGAATGCCTGCTCTTCAGCCAACATTTCTACTGCTACGCTATTGCTTCTTGGCTTACTTTGCATATTTAGTTCTTATATGCTTTCCCACTGACTGCTAACTGTAGCTGCACTACGGGCACGCCCGCGCAAACGAGCACACTCACGGTTAAACATCTTTATAATTTAAAAAAAAATTATGTGATGTTCATTTGTACATTTTATGTTTGTAGTCTGTGGGGACATGTGTTGTGTTGTGTTTATTCACATTTCCATGGACTCTGTCATGGGTGTTTACTTTGGGCACTTTTACTCTTCTGGGGTCATGTCCGCTTACAGGGCTCGGCCTATGGACATGCCCCCTACTGTCTTACATGGACTGTGTTAGCCTTAGGTGTGATTCAGCATGCTCTCATGAATATACAGAGCATGCTGACATCACTCCATTTAACTGCAGCCTCCGTGTATGAGTTATAACTCTTACACGAAGGCTTCGTGAATCCTGCCCCTAGTCTTTTTAGGCAACACTCCTTTCTGCATTAGATAAAGATGCTCTGAAACTTCACTTCCTGCAGGGTCAGAATTATAAATTCTAATAGCATTCCCAAAACAGAGCCGTTGAGAAAATTACAAATTCTTAACCCCAAATAAGGTAGCTGACTTTTGGCGGAAAATAGCAATCTTTAACAAGTTAGGAGGACAGCTAGTGTGTGTGTGTGTGTGTGTGTGTGTGTGTGTGTGTGTGTGTGTGTGTGTGTGTGTGTGTGTGTGTGTGAGAGAAGCAGTTTCACTTTGGAAAACTCTGCTGCATTTCTGTAAAAAAAAGTACAATTGGGTGTTCTGTGCAGCTTCTCCTTTCTTTACTGATTTGATATTTTTCGCATTTTACAACTTTGCTGCATCTTTACTCACAAAATCAATATCATGTTTTGTGCAGTTTTTCACATGTGCTTTAATGTCAGTAAACAGCAATATGAACATTTATTTTATTTATTTATTTTATTTACTTTACATTTGTTAACTGGGAGAGTCCAACTGGATATATGTCCATTTTCAGTGGAGGCCCGGGGAGAAAAGCTCCAGAGCAGTAAAATCATTAACAAGAGAAATACATGTTAACCAAAAGGTACAATTAAACAAAATATAGAGTACACAATCTTTACACTTCATATAGAAGTACAGTACATATAAGATAGTGAGTTAACCAAAGAGTGCAATTGCCAACATTCACAGGCTACATTAATATATACATGTTATAGAGGTGTTTAACAGCAAGTATAGCTGAAAGATAGAGTAGATAACTTCTATAACTCATTTCTACACATGAGAGACATACTCTGTCCTTTAGGTTTATTTACAGTGTTCAGTGATACTATCACCCCAAGCAGACATTACAAAAGCAGTAGACAAGCTGTTATTCTAGTTGCTGGAAAACATAGACATACAAGTTACTATCCAGGGGTAGTACAGGTACATAATCTGTGATTCAGGAATTGTGTTTTGAGTAGTTTTTTAGATTGGGTGGTGGAGTTGTTATTTATTATGTGGGCTGGAAGGGAGTTCCAGATTTTAGAGATGAAGTGGCTATAAACAGATCTACCTGCCTCAGTTTGTTACCTTAAGGAGGTGTTGGGTACTTGATCTCAGGGATCTGGTAGTGGTGGAAGGCATGTAGTTGCTGCAGGGCTGGTGTGTTGCCTGGATGATGTAGTGCTTTGTGAGAAAGTGCTAGTTGGTTGACTTGAAGGGTCAGAGGGAGTTCTAGCCAGTTGAGTTTTTTGAGGCTTTCACAATAGTGGGTTCTAGAAGGTAATCGTGTGGCAAATCTGGCTATTTTATTGTAGCAGTTATCTAGTTTTTTGAGCTCAGTTATTCAGAGATTGGTAAGTATGGGGGAGGTGTAATGTAGGGTCGATAGGAGGTGTGTCCTGGATGGATATGGTAATAAGAGAGGTTGGCATCACCATGAAGGGACACATACAAATGGATGGTGGACAAGTAATGATGGAGAGGATGGGATAATACACAGTGTGAAAGTAGAGACACAAAAAGCAAGAGATTCAGATAGCATGGGTAGGAAGAGATGCTCCCAGCTATCCTAAAGCAAGGATTTCTAGAGGCTGATACACTGTGATCTTTCGATATCCTCATGGGGGTCACTATCAGATGACACTGTCATATGACCCTGAAAACATATATTTTTTAGGAGATGTGACTTCTTATCCACCTTGGACAGCATTGTCCAGGCCTCTGTTGTCTTGGCATCACTGCTCAAAACTTTAGCCTCTGGGGAAATCAAAGCCAGTGAAGAAAGTAAGAGGCATCAGCTCCTCATTGGAAGAGGAATGCCTCACATGGTCTCTCCTTCATCAATGAGCAGGTCTCACTGGCGATTCTGTGGCAGGCAGGCAGCACAATGTTAAGACAGTGATTACATGAGCAGACAGTATTCATATGCCCTGGGGATACTGTATATCTTGCAGAAAGCCCATACAGGACATGTAGCACAACTCACACCACTGAGTTGTCTGACACCCCCACCTCTTCTTCCTACAGATCCAAATGTTTGCCTGCTACTGTCCCTCAGCTACAATGCAATATTGTCATAAGTGACCTCAGAGTACGGTACACATTTACACACTGCACAGTTCATGATATTATTATAATATTCAGAATATATAGATATGACAGAAACAACAGATGCATACGTAGCCTAGAAAATACATAACAGGATAACTTAAGATGCAGAATGAAGATCACACTACCAGCCTTGCACAAGTTTCAGGTAAATATCAAAAGGGTCATATATTTGTGAGCCTAGTCTAAAAATAAATATAAGGCTACAATGACATGCACTAAAACATCAAGCAGGTGTATGTTGCAGGTGGTAATTCTTCTGCCATGATCTAATGTTGCTAATGTCCATACATATCATAGTGACCTGGAGGCATAACCCTTGGTATATGTACAGCAATATGGGAATTAAGTCAGTGAGCCTCATGGCTAAGGTGCTATTGACAGATTGTTACTGATATAAAGCCATAAGCCTCAAGATACTGTTGTGTCTTAAGAACAATTTGGCATTAATGTGTGACACAGTTTACAAATATGAATAGATGCAAATTGATTCACAGATGAACATTACCTTTATGTATCAGCAATGAATTTAAGGGTCAGTGATTGCAGGAATACCAACAATATAGGTTATACCATGTATAGAGTCATAGTAAGGTGATTTTTTCATGTCCGTGAAGGTACTGTCCACGTTTCAATTTTCCTTAAACTTGGTTGCAGTAGTATCATATCTGCATATTTGTTATTGCTTTCTACAATTGATTAGTGATAAGGGGGATGTGCATGGGCATATGGACTTTGAATAGCATTTATCACCCCCATCCTGACAAGAGAATCATTTTGCTACCTAAGAGCTTTAAACATAGAAAGGAGCATCATTCTAAGGTAAATACTCACTAGGAATGTTGATAATTTAGTTTAAAACTGTGAGAAGATAATGATGCTTTCACTAGCTGGCTTCTTCAAGTCACAACAAGGCCTATTGTTCTCTGCATAGCATTTCTCAGATAATAACATAGATGCACCAATGGAAAACACAGTGTAGGATATTAAAACGATTAAAGCCACCCTAGAAGTGCTGACAAAGATGTTTCAGACATCTGCTATAGACATCACTCATACAAAGAGCACTACAGCAAATCACGAGGCACAATGTAATCATTTGCAAACCATTCTTACTGCTCAGCAACAGGAGATATCTAAAAATACTGAAAATATTCAGGAATGTAATGTAAGCAGCAGCCAGCTCTTTTCTTCAATTGATCAAGCAGATGGTATGTTAGATAAACTATGGAATAGGGCTAGGTAAAACAACATTCACATTCTAGGACTACCTGAAAAAAATATTGACGGATGTGATCCTAGAGCATTTATTGCTGCTGAGCAACATAAGATGTTATGGGGGGGTGAGGATACCCCAACCATTTAACAGAGTCATAGAACCACACCCAGACTAAAACATGACAATATCTGAGACAATTTATTTTTAATTGTTTAAATTATTTAGACAGAGACTGCATACTGTACAAAGCTTGACTCCTTGGTCCTGATCTAAAGATTGTTGGCAAACTGATCTGCTTGGTATCTACGTAATTATAGTAATATGTTATTTCTCAAATGGGAAGCTTTGGCACCATTTCTACACTATTTTAAGGAGGGAGGAGGAGCCTCAGTGTCCAGTCAAGCTTCCTTGCCCTCCTGGCTGATAATTAAAGGTAACCAAATAAAGAGTTTCTCCTCCACTGAAGAAGTGGAGAGATTCATTTTGTCAAAAATTAGACATTAAAAATAAATTATTTTCAGAAGTGTTGAATGGTAACATTCATTAGCCAGTACAACCATTATCTGTCTCAGAAAAGAAAAAGAAAGACAGAGACAGAGAGAGAGAGTGACAGAGACACCAGTTATCCCCATCACCTACCAAAACAGTTAATAGTGAAAGGGAGAAGGTGAGCAAGGCAGCTTGTATGGCAGAACCAGAGTACAAGCAAAAGATTTGTTTCACTCATGACAGAATTCTCATAGGATGAGAATGAAATCTGTGTCTACATGTACCATTTTTGAGTCAGAGATTGAATGGATGGAGGCAGAAGTACTGGAAGCTTCATGAAGAGACAAAGTGAACCAAGATCATCAAATAGAGCAGTGATAATATCCCCTTACTCCTAAAAGAATGATTATAAAACATTACACTACTCCACCCATACTAAAAAATCTAATTGCCTTAGGCTGACAACACGAGATGCTTATTGGATGAATGACTAAGCTGAAAATTAAAATTATTTTTTTAACCAATCATTATACTTTTTGTTGAATCTAATAATCCAGAGAAATACATGCAGCATGAAAAAGAAATCTAAGGAATGTCTGCTGCATGACAATGCCTCTATAGTGACTTGACATTCACAATCAAAGACACTATTTCCAAATGCAATAGCACATTAACTGAAAGGTAACTCTTTAAAATCTTGAAATGCAAATTGCCATGTCCTGAAATGTGCAGACTGAATGACAGAAAATCCAAACTTACAGATGCCAAGTCCAAGACTAACATCTTTCTGAATATGTCCTATTTTCTAAGGTATGGTGATCTTGGAGTGGGTATATATAAGTTTGGGGTGTGTGAAGGGTATACCTCCCAAATCAGGGTGTGCTTCTACCAAAAAAAAAAAAAAGTTTGAATAGAAGAGCAATGGCCATCGGTATTTTCAGTCTTTTCATTTTTTGGTCTTATGGGGTGTGCAATCTTGAATATAAAAGAAGCATGTACTAGAAACAGGAAATCACAATCATGTAAACTTGACCTTCTTAAAATGATATTGTTAATAGTATTTCTTTCTATTGTAGAGCTGAGTAGAATATCGGAACCTAAATGGCTTAATCATTATTTTCTGCTTTTAAAACCTATTTAGAAAGCTCAAATATGTTTATCTTCATATGCTATTGACTAGATAACTATCAACAATGTTTAACCTCAGTATCCATACAGGGTTTGTACCACATAAACGGAGAACAGCTAAAGTAATTTCCCTGCATAAGAGAGGACCTTCCACAGACACATGCAATCATAAACCATAAGTCTGACCAGCCTCATATGAAAAGCCATGAAAAGTATCACAGATCTAATCAATAAGGCCATAGGGAACATCCAAAAATCTGGCCTGTCTCTGTTTGGATTTGAGGGCAGGTTATGCTTACTCAACCTGGTGGACTTTTTTTGAAAAGGACACCAAAGCAGTGGATGAAGTTAAAACAGTACATACTGCATACCTTGACCTGGCCAACACTGTTGACACAATCCCCCACTCATGCATTGTAGTAAAGCTAAATAAACTGGGCATAACCCCGTGTCACTCCCTGGATTAACAACTGTCTTACAGATAGAATTCACAAAGAGACCAGTCACCTGTGGAGTTCCCTATGGTTCCATGCTGGAACCTCTCCTGTTTGGCATCTACTTCACTAAAGTAAAAGCCAATAACAAAGGGCTCTGGTTGACTAAGTTTGTAAATGATTGCAATCTGGGAGCAGTCACTAAATCCTCAAATAACTTATCCATCCCACAGGAAGGTTTGTCCTAAATATATAACTGATGCTAAAATCGTGGACTGAAACTAAATGCCAAAAATACACTATCATATCGTTTGGGAAGTCGTCTACTGCAAGGAACTACCACATTGACAATAAACATATAAGAATTGACCAAGTTGTTTGGGATTTGGGAACTTATGTGGTCAGTGACCTACCTTTTGACCAACAAGTGTCCATTATCATAAGAAAAAGTATTTCTATATTGCACAGCTTATAAACAAAGGAATTGTGTCTAGATCTAGGGATATCACTGTCGCCCATTACTCATCCCTCATTAAGCCAGTAATTGAGTGTAATGCCCCCTTTGGCATGTATGTGTCCAGACACATGCAACAATTGGAATGAAAAAGATACCATATTAAATGGATACAAGGCCTAAACAATATGTCCTACATGGACCAACACAAAGCCCTTTCACTATAATTGGTACCCCACAGACTGCTAAGACTTGACCTGTGTCTGGCATACAAAGCACCCTCTGAACCAATACTGATGGGTTTACTGCACATCAGCAAGTCAAAAGGCATCAGAAATACTCATTCTAGGGATCTAAACCTCATCTGTAACCTGAACAGAATGGTTTGAGGGACAGGTATATCTCATGGAGGATACTGCTGCCCTGGAACAGACTTCCCATTCACGTAAAACAAAGCTCATTCCTGTCCATTTTAAAGTGCAACTTGGATGTATGGATGGGAAATAGAAAATTTACCCCAGGGCTACCTCCTGTTCTACTAATGGACAGAGGTAGCTCCTAAACACTTTAGACCATGTGTGGATCCCCTCAAGTTATTTAAGGTATGATCCCATTTATTCTCACTAGGGTTATGAGTAAGTCCAATCTAACACCAAATGGGATAGGTTAATTCAAGCACTAAAGGGGAAATTGGCTAGGCTTAAAATAACCCTTACTTACCTATGAACCTTTAAACCTATAGCTATCAGTGCCTCTGATCTATATAGTTACATAAAATTATATGGTCAAATTAACCTTCTGACAGTTTCAATGTTGTTGTGACAGGATTGGGGGGCAGATTGTTCATCTCTCACTATTTAGAGCAAAAACTTCTGACCAGTATGCAAGCCCATTTATTCCTGCTTCAAACATTTAATGGGAGGGTGGGGTAAGAGTAAAAAGATAATAGGTGTTGCTGAGCATTATGGCAATTTCATTAGCTGCTTGATTAAAGATGAGGTCAGGCTCAACATCTCCTCACAGAATATTCAAAATCTCTTTACAACTGTTTAAGTCACTTAATGTAAGAGGAATTTCCACTTGCTATAAAAATAAAAGGGATACTACAGTATCTTGAAAGCACAATGCCAAGGTCATTTATCTGCAGGAAACCAAAATCAAAGTAAAGGATTTTGACCTAAACAGGTTTTCATCCTGGGCTCTATGTTCTTGTGGTTTTTTTTTCAAAACAACAACAAAAACCTATAATAAGCTATTAAATAAAGAGTACATATGATTAGGAGACAAGAATTATAACAAGTAGAAACAAGACATCATGAACTAGAAAATGAATAAAAGGACAGGATACAAAGTAAACTTGCTTAGGATCAGGATTAACTCTAAAAAAAGTTTGATATGACATCTTAACTACTGCCAGAATGGTTCAGGAAAAAGTTAGAGGTATGTTTACACCAGCGTTACTTGGGGAAAATAATGCTTTTATGACCGGTCCACGACAAATGAATAAGATGTTGGCATAGGAATACTTAAGACCCAAGTATAAAAGGGTAGTAAACAAACTAATGAGTCTGTACAAATATTACTTAATGCTTCAGTGCACTGCTAAAATAAACTTGACTTCCTCAGAAATGGACAAAAATGATAAATAAAATTATCAAGTTTTTTTTATTAGGACATTATGCAATCTATGACTTGAATTAATAGTAAGAACCAATATTTAAAAATGCATGAAAAATATGTATGAATATGTGAATAAAAATAAACAATATGAAATATACATTTTATGTAATTTAAAAAAATAAAAAAATTGCAGTTTAAAAGTTGAAGAGCTGTTAAATTTGGTTTGATTTGTGTGTATATGTGCCTTATTTCTTAAGACTTGTTATTGTGTATTATTTAACTTATAAGTTTCTTTTTAAAATAACTACTTGGCTTTGGAAACTATGGTGGGGGCTTGGCTTACACATGACTGTGTTTAGCAATTCTGATTTGGTTTAGGATAGTATAAAGGATAGTATTTAGGATAATATAAATGGAAGTGGAAATGCTTCCATTATTATCTGATGAAGTTTCAAACACTGAG